>NW_020291472.1:488075-562074 GCF_003184765.1 Aspergillus aculeatinus CBS 121060
CCCAAAAGCCCAAACCCCCACTCCACATAACCCCCCTACCCACCCAAAACACTAAATCAAAAATCCAGAAAATTCTACACCCTCTCCATGCGCCACCACCCGGACCGCAACCGCGACGACCCGACCGCCTCCTCGCGCTTCGCCCGCATCTCCTCCGCCTACAACGTGCTCAGCCAGCCCAACAAGCGCGCCGCCTACGACCGCGACCACGGCATCTACGCCCAGTACCAGAACACGCGGTCCACCGCCACGGCCGGCCAACATCCCATGGGCAGTTACAGCAGCCACGGCGGCGGGGCCAACCTCCACACCAAGGGGGCCTCGTACGCCGGGTCCCGCCCCGCCAGTGGGCTGAGTAATCGTCGGGGCCAGTTCCGGGGCCCGCCGCCGAGTTTCTACGCGCATGGTGGGTATGGGCGGACGGGGAGGACGAACCCCGGGCCGAGTTCGACAGGTGGTGGTGGGAGTGATGCTGCGGGCCAGTCATCCACTACCACTAATGATGAGGATCCGACGGCGTTCATTCATAGGAATACCGTTCATCATTTCAATGCTAGGGGTCACTATAAGACTCAGTCGGCGGAAGATGTTCGGCGGAAAGAGCGGAGGCAGAAAGCCATGGAAGCCGCCCTGAAGGAACAGTACATTGGGAGTCCCTGGGGGGCCGCCATGCGATTCGCGGCTGTTTGTGGGATCTTGGTCGGGGCTGCAACAGTGGCGGGCTTGTTTCAATGGCCACGTGAGAAAGTAAGTAAACAGAAAGATCAATTGAGGTGATGAGGTGTGCTTGTACAGGGTAATCACGTTTATGGGTGCATGAGTGTATTGGGCACGGTTGGCATCGTCAAATGTGTCGGGTAGAAAGATACACATGGTACAGGAGTTCGGTAGATACCTTGGTGGCATTGGATCCAGACGACAGGCTTGATCAATTGATATCATGCAGCATGTACATATAATGAACAAAGGGAAATGTAGACTTGATATACACTTATCGTCGGTAGATACGATACATGATTATTAACTAGACATCCATAAGAACCCACGCCCACCCACAAGACCAATCCTGCGCGAACCAATAGCCCCTTCAAAGACCATAAGAAAGCAATCAAGTTTCTACTCTTAAAGGCTTCCAAAAATCAATGTATCCGGCTAACTCGAACGCTAGACTCTGAGTGCGGACTGATGCTAACTATGTAGCTCTTCTAAGCCTCGAAGGTGAAGCTGGCGCCAACCTTGTGGGCAGCCTGGTTGAGGTTCTGGGTATCGAAAGAAGCACCAAGGCCAAGGGTGACACCAGGGCGGAGGAGAACATTGTAGGCGAGAGCGGCAACACCACGGTCGTTGATCTTGGCCTATTATCACAGTCGAACAGGTTAGACCTTATCACGCTTGACATTCATATCCGGAACATACCTTGGCGAAGGAAGAGGGGTCAAGGCGGTACTTGCTGGCGACCTCGAGGCCAACGGAGTTACCGGTCTTGGAGTCCCAGGTGGCCTTGGCACCAGCCTCAACCTGCTCGTTGACGCGGTGGTAGTAGCTGGCAGAGAAGACGGTCAGGTTGTTGCCAGCGGTGATGGCAGCAGAGTACTGGGGAACGCTGTAGCCGACGGCAGCGGAGTACTTGGTGATGGCGGCCTTCTGGACGTCGTAGCCACCCTCAGCACCGACAAGGAAGCCCTCGTGGCCGAGAACAGCGTCGAAGTTGGCGGAGGGACCGTTGAGGAGGTCGAAGAAAGCACGGGCGTGGAGGTTGGGCTGCTTGAAGTGGAGGTTGAGCTTAGCGCCCTTGGACTGCTTAGCGGGCTGGTACTGGGTGAGGATCTCAGCCTTGAGGCCCTTGGCGATGTTGTTGTCGAGCTCGAGCTTGGTGTCGAGGGCGTTGGCAGTGGTCCACGCCTGGGTGAGGGTGAGGCCTGAACGAGGACGGAACATTAGCACTACCGCATGCTGGGTATTCATTGACATAAGATAGACGAAGAGGTGCTTAGACGGGACATAGCCACACGCAAACATAAGCGTGAGCCGGTTGTCGGGCACTCTGGAAGGTGGAGGGTCGGGAGGTTTGCGCAAGGGATGTTCGCGTGTTTTTTTTGCGCGATTTGGGGCCTTTACCGGTGGGCTTGTCGACGTACTTGGCCTCGAGCTATTGGCACAATTGAGGTTTAGCATCCAAGCATCGTGCTTCGGTACGGTTTGGTTCAACTTACGGAGCCAGCAATGGGACCCTCGTGGGCAGACTTGCCCTTCACGTTGAAGGTGACGCCATTGGGGGCCTTGGACTTGACCTCAAGGCTGGCTAAGCAGGGTGTCAGCAAATTTGCGCACTTGAGATCATCAAACACGTCCTCGAAAGAGCGCGAAAAGCAGTGCGGGACTCACCGGCGCTGGCGTGGTAGAAGTCCTTGTTAAGGAGCTATTGCGCTGTTTATTAGCACGAAAATCCCTTCTAGGAGATACTGTCATCCGAGGTCTTTCGAAGTCGGAACGACTGAAAGGAAAAGCGTACATCGTTGGCCGCCTTGGCGATGTCAGAGAAAGCAGCAGGAGCAGACATTGTGGAATGGAGGTGGGTGGAGGAATAGAAGGTCTTGTTATGGGAGGTGGTTGGACGGGGGAAAGGATGAGGTGACGAGGGGGAGAAGAAGGGAAAGGGAAACGATGGGGAAACAGGGCAGGAAGAGGTCGTTGAGTCGTCAAAGCAGACAAACAATGGGGAAGCCACGGGAGAAACCCCACGCCCTGATTGGTGGATGCTTGGGCACCGGTAAAAGCCGCTAAGTCCCGTGATGTCGATGCCTGGGGCCGTGCTTCTCCTGCGGCTTCTGCTTCTGTCCGCTTCTGCAAGCTGAGCTGGCGGAGCTGCTACCTTATGTATTGCCAGTTCTTGTTGCCTCGGCTTTCCCTGCACTCTGCAATGAAAATTACTCTAATAGGTACCCAGCCATGTTCTTTCTTCTAAAGGATTTCTCAGTCGTTGTGGTTGAGCATTACAATCTGACCATGAAATCTTGAGAGTGCACTCATCAAACTTCTTGACACTCTATCCAAAAGTAGATACATTGGGGATCTTAACGCTACAGCTCCAGTCCATTCTTACAAAAACGTTTTGTTGAGAAGATAAGCAAAGCAATTCCTACTTTTGCGTCCCAATGCCTGACTCCAGGATAAAATCACTCCATGCATGCTTCTATACCCAAAAACTTTGAGAACCCACAGACATTACATAGGATCGCATAAATTCGTTCAAACAGCGTTGTCGTACTTGGCGTTGTGGGTGGAAATGGCTCTGATAGATGAGATTCGTCAGTGAACATGGCTTGACATCCGATTCCTACAGCTCCTGCTTACCTTCCACTAGGGTCGGTCTGCTTGGACCATGTGGGTACCCAACGTTCGACGGTGCCCGCGCAAGTGGGGGGGAAGTGCTCATCGAACATCAAGCGGTACCAGTACCTGAATTTCCAAAAGTCAGCTCACACGTCCTTATCACTGATAGACTATGAAAGGAAAAGGCTTAACATACGCCTCCTTGGTGTCGGGGACGTCGGTTCCCCACTCGGGCTTGGGGTTCTTCATCATCTCGTCCGTGATCTGCAGCTCAGCCTGATCCTTGAGGCCATCAATCCAGCTGTAGCCGACACCATCGCTGAACTGCTCCTTCTGGCGCCACAAAATGTTGTCAGGCAGGTAAGGCTCGACATCAGGCTCGTCGGTGGTGTCGAAAGCCTTGCGCAGAATGTACTTCTCAATACGCTCCTTGGTGATCATCTTCTCAGCGGGGTCGACACCCATGCAAGTCTCCAGGAATTCCTTATCGAGGAAAGGAACACGGGCTTCCAGACCCCAGGCGGAGGTGGACTTGTTCGCTCTCAAGCAGTCAGCCAAGTGCAAGTTCTTGACACGTCGGACAGTCTCCTTGTGGAATTCCTCCTTGTTGGGAGCGGCGTGGAAGTACAGGTATCCACCGAAGATCTCATCACTGCCCTCGCCACTGAGAACCATCTTGACTCCCATAGCCTTGATCTTGCGGCTCAGGAGGTACATAGGGGTAGAGGCACGGATGGTGGTGACATCATAGGTTTCGAGGTGATAGATGACATCGGAAAGCGCGTTGAGACCGTCCTCAACGGTGAAGGTGAAGGCGTGGTGCTTGGTTCCAAGGAACTTGGCAACCTCGAGGGCAGCCTGGGTATCAGGAGCACCGGGCAGACCGATGGAGAAGGAGTGCAGCTGCTGGAAGGTGGTGACAGTGGAGAGATCGTTCTCGTCATCGATACCAACCAAGTCAGAGGAGACTCCCTGCGCCTGAGCAGTGCGGGCGGCCTCCTGCATGCGCAGGGTCTCGCGCTGAGCAATGGAGGCAACCAAGCTGGAATCAAGACCACCGGACAGAAGAACACCGTAAGGAACCTCAGCCATGAGACGCTTGCGGACAGACTTCTCCAAAGACTTGCGAATGACCTTGTAGTCGATAGGGGTGGTGGGGACGTTGGCAGCGTCCCACCACTTGGGCTGGAAGTAGCGGGTGAACTCGCCGGTCTTGGAATCGAAGACATGGCCGGGGGGGAAAGCCTGGATCTTGTCGCAGACGGGGTGCAGAGACTTCAGCTCGGAGGCGAAGTACACAGCACCGGGGGTCTCGGACGACCAGCCGATGTAGAAGCTGGTCACACCAATGGGGTCACGTGCAGCGATAACCCTGTCTTGCTTCTTGTCATAAAGCACGAACGAGAACATGCCGTCGAGGTGCTTGGGGGCGTCCAGGCCATATTCCATGTACTGGGGAATTGATTAGCTCCTGATCTGACACGGGAGCAAATTTTCCCGGATTTCGTCACACCTACCAGTGGGATAACAACTTCACAGTCAGAGTGTGTCTTGAACTGGTAGTCGGCATTGAGGTTCTTTCTCAGAATACGGTGGTTGTAAATCTCGCCGTTGACAGCTAGGGCGAGAGAGCCATCATCGTTGACAAGGGGCTGAGCGCCGGAGTCTTGAAAAAGGTTTCCTTGTTAGGTGGTCCGAAGAACGGGTGGGCGATGAAGCACGTACCGACACCGACGATACACAAACGCTCATGGGTGAGGACTATAATTCACTTAGTGTTTGCTATGAGGAATAGACGCGGTTGTGCTCAACTCACTGGTGCTGTCAGAGATCCAGCTTCCGCCTATTCCTGGGTCAGAAAATGCTACTGCTGTCGGTCACACTTGAAAGCACTATGACTCACTCCAATCGGGACCGCGGTGGCGCAAGCTAGAAACAACAATCAGCGAAAGATGAACATCACGCAGGCGAGAGAAGAGAGGAAGGTGATTGATTGACTTACACCTTGGCCATGCGCAAGGCCGTAGGCTTGAATGCCTGCACATCGGGGTGACTGTGTGGACATGGTCAGTGGTTGACTCAACCCAAGCGATGTCGCAGGTCAAGAAAATTGGAGGACAAGGAATGTGGCATGGCCACCGGCATAAAGAGACGTACTGGTGACACGCGAAGATACCACACATGCTGGCGACAATCAATTGAGAAAGCACTCAAAGATTCAGGCAGCAAATATTCCTGGAGCAATTGACCAAACGTTGAAAGGAACCGTCTGGGGGAGAAAGAGGAAGCAGGTGAATTTAAAATATGAGAACGAGCAACCCGTTCCCGGCGGGGCGGAACGAGGGGCGATTTCGGCCACAAGTAATTGGACTGACTCACCCGATAAGATAACCGTGGCCCGTCTCGGACGTCGGACCTTTCTCCCCGGTTCTCATTGGTTTAATTGATCTTCGTGACGTCTGGAAGGTAACTACAGGTCGCAATCAACACTACTGGTACTATGGAAGGTAGGTAAATCCTAATGCATGGGGGAGCCCATCCAGGACATTCAGGCAATTGCCCCGGATGAGCGGACAAATTGACAATGTGCCAATGTGCCAAATTCCAATCTCTGTTCTGTCTCCTTGCGGACGAAATCGGTTGCGATCTAGAAGGTGTGCCAAGAATGAACGGAGAACACCAACCCGGCCAGTGCGGAACGACCTCGGTCGGATTTTCTTGCTCTCTCAATGAAGCCATGCATGGCCACCACAATATTGTTGATTTTGAGACGCCATGCTTCTCGCTAAGAAAAAAAAAATTAAACAGACTGGCCAATATGGGGAATACATAAAATAAATCAGCCGGCAGATTTGAAAGGAGAAACAACATGCAAAACGTTTCGAGGACATAAGACGCCATGTAGTCGCTGATCGGAAGAGTTCCTGGATCCAGATATCAATCACCATTCTGTTGCACGAATCTCTCGGTGAAGATTGTCATTTCGCGTCGGAGAAAGAGACGACGAAGTCCGCGGCGATCCGTTCGTTTGCCACATATGCAGGAAATCGCCGAAAGCTGCATCCGCGCGTAGACCAAGGTCTGGTTGTCGCGACAACAGTAGTCGAGTGTGTGTTTGTGTGTTTAGAATCTAGAATGTACCAAGCGATAGCATTGTTCACTGTATGCATGAATGACATTCAAAGGGCCGGATTTTCCTTGACCACTTGCTTGACACGTCGCTCATACGCCGGTCGATCCTTCTTGAACAGATTGTATGCCTCAGCCTGGGCGGGTGACTCCGGGTTCGGGTCGTTCAGTAGGTCTTGAATGCCCAGAAGAATCTGTTTGATGGTGATGGCAGGTTTCCATGCCTCCTCTTCGTTCAATATCGAAAGGCAGACGGTGCCGGAGGGGTAGACGTTCGGGTGGAAGAGCGGAGGGACGAATTTGCCTGCGGGTAATGAAAACCATATTAGTTTCTGGCGCGCGATATCGTGAGGTTGGCGCAAGACTTTCAAAGTCGCATGGGATTGATTTTTGTTGTCAGCAGGGATGCACTTACATTTAGGTGGCTTAGTCGGATATTCTGCGTAGCGGGCCAGCGATCAGTTATGGCCTGTCGCACAAAGGAAAAAAGCTGATGACAGAGAAGTTGAACTCACCATCTGGAAACGTAACGTCGAGCTTGAAAAGCCCACCCTCCCATAAGGTTTGCGCCTTTCCAGGGATACCGCACTCCCATCTCTTGAGGTCGAGCGCACCTTGAGGGTTGCGATGGGGCCTCGCGTAGAATCCGAAAGGGTGGTCTCGACGCCACTGCTTTCTTCATGTGGGGGGCGCAATATCAGAAGTTAGCGCACTAGCCTGACTATACCATGGCGCATCCATGGAGGAGACAGAAACCCTCACCTTTCTTCTGTAAGGCGGTTTATGCAGAGCGACATGTCGAATATACGCAATTCACGTGGGTGGGGAAACTTGGAAGCTGAAAGTGGGAGGATAGATGACTGACGCTGGAAAGAGATAACCAGGAATTAGCTAGGTGCAGAGATGAGGAGGGATAGAAGGAAAGAGAGAAGAAAAGAACACAGATGTGTTATATGAATGGACGGGAAAGTCCACGGGGTGTAGGTTACCTAGTGGTAGTTTAGGCCTAGTGAATGTGAATGGATGTGCACAACGGAAGTTCCAGATCATCCCGGCCTGGGAGACTGCAGTGGGCACTGGCACTCACCAGTTGTCGCCCGCCTCGCCCACCGGCTATCGATCCGCCCAACAGCCAATCACTCTCGGGGGCTGCTGCAGGTCATCCTCATCACATGACAGAATGGGCTATAGTTGTCTCTCAATCCCCGCCTGATTACTGGCCCGAGCATCGACTACATTGCGAACTTGTCTTTGTTATAGTAAGACAATGCATGAACCCGTCGCCTTATGAATGAACCTACCATAACAGACTGATAACCCAAGGCCTGCAAGCCATGGCCTGCAAGCCATGGGTGACAAAGGCTTTATCGGAAGGTCTCCTCTGACCATGGGGACTGTGATTATTCAAGCTAGGTCTCACATACGCCCTGTTAGTTATTTAAGTAAAAATGGCTTGCTCGCAGCGTGCTTGATCATGCTGCCTGTCACCTCGCTTGGCTCGATCTACTGACTTCAACGCCGCAGTATATCAGCCAGGGTACAAGGAAGTTCATCATCAGTCGACCTGTTATCTAGCGGGGAGGGCTATCCTTCTGTACAATACACCATTGACCCACTTCCCAGCAGTCTACCTCTGATCACGCATTCAGGATGTGCCATAAGATTCGTTATTACTTTTCTGGGTGTACATGCATCGATGTGTCCCGTGACTTTGATATCAGATGCGATGAAGCCTTGAGAGTGGGGTATGAATGTACCAACCCTGAAGCTACTGGGATCCCAATGAAGGGGCTATGTCCCGACTGCCAGGAATACTACAGAGAGTACTATGAAGCAATTCGTACGTCCAGTGAGCCAGAGACCCCAGTCCCTGAAAGTCAAGCGGTCGACATCTGCAAGCCCGTTGAGGAGAAACCAGAGTGTCAATCCGGTGTTTCGGTCCCTGAGGGTCACGATGTCAACATCGGTAGGGAAACTGAGGAACCAAAGTGTCAAGCCGATAATCCCGTCCCTGAGACTGCGGAGGTCGACATTCCCAACCACATTAAGGAACCAAAGTGTCACTTGGGGATTCCAGTCCCTAAACGTCAGGAAACTAAAGCCTGCAGTGACATCGAGGAACCAAGGCGTCCCACCGGTATTCCAACCCCTAGACGTCAGGAAGTGAAAGCCCGCGGCGAGGTAGATAAGAAAGCAAGGTACCAGTCTGGTCTTCCAGTTCCCAAGAACCAGGAAGCCAAAATATGCAACCAAGTGGATGAGAAGCCAAAGCGCCAGTCTAGCATCCCACTCCCTAGGAAACAGGAAGTCAAGCCAAGCAACGAGGTGGGTAAGAAACCAAGGGTTCAGTCTGGTATCCCACTCCCTAGAAAACGAGAGGTCAAAACACACAACAAGCCTGCTCCGGACTCAAAGAACGCTGAGAAGTCCGAGCCTTCTGACGAGGGTTTATTCGATAGAATCACTTTCTGACTTGCATGACCAGTCTCGATAAGGGTACACGTGAGACTTGAAAGATGTAATATATGTTCCTCCGTCACGTCATTATTCGCGCTCGAAGATAGCTAGATTATCACTAGGTTCCATTTCTATTGACCATCATAATCCCCTTCCTCAAACCTCTGTGTATCGTAGAACCGCGCAGTAATGGCGTTTCCATTGAATATTCGGCCCTCGAGAGCATTAACCGCCTACAAGCCTCATTAGTACACTGGTCAGTAACTGATGAGTGACATGACTGGGTATTGCCTTACCCGCAGCGCCGAAAGCTGATTGGTGAATTTCACAAACACTGGAACAGGGGGCTTCATCGAATCTCGTGGGATGTAAACTCGCTCGACACGGCCGTACTGCTCGCAAGTTAGATACGGCAATCGTCAGGGGTTCTCGTATAATCACTGACCTTGTCGGAGCATTCTTCTCCAATCTCCTGCATGAGACCACCGCTTTCTCCGTCGCCAGCCAATTCAGCCTCAAGATCCATCCCATCAAGCATGCCCTTGAGAACGATTACTTCACTCATTGGGCCGAATTTGCCTTCTTCCTCGTTCTTCCGCGCACCGCCAATGACCTTACCCCGTCCAGCGGGCGTCACAAAGCCACCCCCTTCTGAGTCCGGCCGTTTCTTCTGTTTTTCAACTTTGACCTGCAGTGGCTTGACAATTCCGGACCCTGTGGCACCAAGGCCCGAGCCCTTTGTCCAGCCATACTTCGCCATGAGTCGTTCGGCAAAGCCCTTCTGGCCCGGTCTTAGGGAGCGCTGACCATCGTCTCCTGGCTCATCATCAACCGGTTGCTCCTTGGCGAACACTTCTTCAAGCTCTGCTTCCGAGGCAGGTATGTCCTCAGGAGGAGGTGGTAATGTGTATCGAACCGGAGCGCGAGATATGGTCGCAGAAGCTGGCTGCAATTCATCCAGAGGCCGTGGCGGAGGTGGTGGAGGGGGCACTGCTGAGCTCCCTGCCGTCGACATCTGGAGCCTTCGCAGATAAGCATCCTCGCCTGTGGGGTCGTCGGGAACATGGGATGGTGGCTCGTCTGGCGGTGGGGGCGGGGGAATCCCTCCCATCGACACATCATCCGGAGTTTCGGTTCGTTCTTCAGTGGATGGTGATTCCACAGGTGGCCTGGGAGGAGCATCGTTCAGGCCCGGGGGCGGTGCGAAACTGCCAGGGGGCGCGAATTGACCTGGAATCCTATGGTGAGCAACTGAACATTCTCGTCATGCCAATAGTGTGAGCTTACGGTTCCTTGGCCGTGCATAGTCATCATCGTCACTGTATGACTCCCTACTGGGCGATCTTGCCATGCGATGTGCATATAGACGGTCTTTCCACTCTCGAATCTCAGCTATCTGCTCGTCGCTATGCTTGTATTCCTCATAATTGTTTGGCCGAGACGGATCGTAGATATCATCCCAGTTCTGTATGAATTCTTGCACTTCCCGGTTCTTCTTGCGCTTCTTGCGACCTCCGCGCTGCCTCTTCGGTCCAGCATAGAACCCGTTGACATCGTCATCTTCGGTAGCCGCCCAGTCTGCAAGGGTGGTTTTGACTGATGCAGCGGCCGGCGTGGCAGTAATTGGAGCTTTAGGCAGTGTGGGCTTCGGCTTGGGTTTCTGAGTCGCGAGTTGAGGTCTTCTGGTAGGTTGAAATCGGAGAGAAGCTGAGTGCCACCGACATGAATCACCGGGCGGACAAGTGAGCAATCAGATCGATCAAAGAGACGACAAAGTTCGCTCAAAAGAGAAGGGCATGAGTCTACCGGCACTGAGCTGCTGCTTTTTAGCAGCTGGATCATCGGATTGGGCCTCGGCCTCAGCGCCCTGTCTGAACACAACAGGCGCGCGAGAAATCGTTCCGGGAGAGTTATCCGCGGAGGGGTCCAGCAGATTGGCATATAGTGACAGGCCTCCAGGCTTAGGAGGGGCGGGATCGGAGCTCATGACGAATGGCGGCTAAGTCCATTCAGCGATAATAACGTGTTCTAGATTCAAAGGTGGTGTGGTCATAACAGACAAGTCCGCTAAGCTTAGATGACGCAAATCCCCGACGACTCTCATAGACTCGTCTGAGGTTTGATGATAATGAGAAGCGGCAGTTCCGGCGAGGCGGTGGCCGCTACACTCCACCGCCTTCCACACCGTCCAGACGGCAGTATATCAACAGCAGGTCTTCACCGCCCGCCAAGCCAGCAGAACAAGGATTCGATCACGTGACTAGTTGTGAACTGGAGCCCCAGAGTTGAATTAGGAAATCCCGAGGCCAAGTGAGCCCAGCCCAGCCCTAAAGCGGAGTGGAACTGGAACGGAACAAAGTATCCGGCCCGTACTGGCACTAACTATGTAGGGATTGGGAGATGCCTACATTAGGTACCGGTTAAGGTCATGATGCAATTGCCTGGCTGGCATGATTGCCTGCAACTCTGCGTTGTTCTTGACAGTGAAGAAAACATTTGATGCAAAAGAGTTCCACTGTGTCACTGTGCCATTGTGCCATTGTGCTATTGTGCTATTGAAATCACCATCATCGCAATACTCATTTGAAGTACCCCATCGATTCTCCCAAACATCCCAGACAGCCAAGACCCAAGTGTAACCCTCGTGCAGCACACTACTCGCCATGGCAACATTGGCGCGGTCATTCTCCTCCGATAGTGCGGATATCGCCATCCTAGTGCCCAATAAAACCCATCCTCTGGCGATCACCTATCAGCAGTTGCACAAGCATATCGCCGACTTCCAGGCCAAGTTAGCCAAGCTTGGGGTCGGACATGGCGCCGCCGTGTCCCTGGCGCTGACCAACTCGTACGAGTTCATCGTGGCATTTCTGGCCGCCTCGTGGCAGCGGGCGATCGCTGCGCCGCTCAACCCGGCCTATAAGCAGGAGGAGTTCGAGTTCTACATCGACGATCTCAGCTCCACCCTCGTCTTGATCCCCCAGGGTTCCTATGCGAAGGAAGGTCCCGCCGTTCGCGCGGGGAGGAAGTACAATGCCGCGATCGCCGAGTGCTACTGGAACGGTGCCGAGATCGTGCTCGATGTGAAGGAACAGGGCAAGCTGTCTGGCAATGGAGGCGTCAGTGTCCAACAAGCTCAACCCGATGATGTTGCTCTCGTCTTGCACACGAGCGGAACCACTGGCAGGCCCAAGGCTGTACGTCTCATGCTCTGTTCCCTGTGATCAGGTCCGATTTTTTTTTCGGTATCATCTACTAACCACTCTCACAATCAGGTCCCGCTCACACACAAGAACCTGACCACCACAATGCGTAAGCATCCAGTCCTTGCCCCAGCATATCCTCCAAAAGAAACCCCCCCCCCCCCCCCGATCTGACCAATCCCCGCACAGGCAACATCAAAGCGACATACAACCTCACCCCAGCAGACCGGACTTACCTGGTGATGCCCCTCTTCCACGTCCACGGTCTGCTAGCCGCATTCCTGGCGCCTCTGTACTCCGGGGGCTCGGTGATCGTTCCCGCGCGATTCTCGGCGTCGGAGTTCTGGTCCGACTTCATCACCTACCAGGCGAACTGGTACTCCGCGGTGCCCACGATCCACCAGATCCTCCTGAAGACCCCCTTACCCAACCCCATCCCGGCCATCCGCTTCATCCGGTCATGCTCCTCCCCGCTCTCGCCCAAGACCTTCCAGGACCTCGAGAAAGCGTTGAACGCCCCGGTGCTCGAAGCCTACGCCATGACGGAGGCCGCGCACCAGATGACCAGCAACCCCCTACCCCCCGCGAAGCGTCAGCCCGGCAGCGTGGGTCTCGGCCAGGGGGTGGAAGTGCGGATCCTGGACGCGGCCGGCAAGGAAGTGGCCCAGGGCCAGGAGGCGGAGATCTGCGTGCGCGGGGAGAATGTCACCAAGGGGTACCTGAACAACCCGGAAGCCAACCGGTCGTCCTTCACCGAGGACGGCTTCTTCCGCACCGGCGACCAGGGCAAGCAGGACGCGGACGGGTACGTGATCATCACGGGCCGCATCAAGGAGCTGATCAACAAGGGCGGCGAGAAGATCAGTCCCATCGAGCTGGACAACACCCTCCTCCACCACCCCAAGGTGGCGGAGGCGGTGTGCTTCGCCATCCCGGATGAGGGTCACTACGGCGAGGAGATCGGGGCGGCGGTGGTGGTGAAGCACGGTGCGAGTGCCACCGAGGCCGAACTCAAGGCCTGGGTGGAGTCGAAGTTGGCCAAGTTCAAGACGCCAAAGAAGGTATGTCTGTCGCTGCTGTCTGGTTTTTTGGCACCGAAATGGCTGCTGCTAACACGCATGGTTTCCACAGATTTGGCTTGTCCCGCAGATTCCCAAGACAGCTACGGGAAAGATCCAGCGGCGCAAGGTGGCCGAGGCGATGCTGAAGGTCAAGGCCAAGCTGTAGTCTCGTAAGGTTTGGGAATGCCTAGAATATAGATCTTGCTCACGCAACATTTGAAAAGAGTAGGGCGGATGTTTGCACTATAGATAGATATCTTGCTGTTATTATCATCGCTGTCCTAAAGCTAAAGGCCACTATCGTTACTTATTCTATCACCTGTACGCATCTCGTGTCTCATCACGGCTCAGAGAAACCAAAACCCCTGGCCATGTGGCCCTGTAGCCCTGTAGCCCTGTAGCCCCAGTAGCCCCAGTATAAGCTTGAATAGAGCACACTCTCTTCGTGCACAAACCCGCAATCTGATCTTTCCCAAACATCTCAAAAGCCAAAGCAACAGACAAACAAGAACCCAATCACCCAAACAATCCAAACCCAAGAACGACGCTCCAGCTCCCAAAACACCCCTCCCCCTTCCCCCCAGTTAAACCAACACATGAACCCACCCCATCCGACCGCACGCTACAAGTTCCCTCTAGCAGCCTGATCGCGCTCAAACGCCTCGAACAAACTCCGAAAATTGCCCGCCCCGAACCCATCGAAATTCTCCCGCTGGATGATCTCGATGAACACCGTGGGGCGGTCGACCACATGCTTGGTGAAGATCTGCAGCAGGTAGCCGCCCTCGTCGAAATCGATGAGGATGTTGTACCTCTGCAGGGTGTCGATGTCCTCGGCGATGCTGAGGCTGCTCGCGGCGAGCCGCTTCTTCATGGTCGTGTAGTAGTTGGCCGGCACGGTGAGGAAGTTGACGCCGCGCTGGCCGAGGTTCTCGACGGCGGCGATGATGTTGGCTGTGCGGAAGGCGATGTGCTGGCAGCCGGCGCCGTTGTAGTAGTCGACGAATCTGTCGGATGTGGTCAGGGAGTGGGTCTATCGGTCCTTCTTTTGGATACGTGGGTTTTGTGCTTGAATGGGAAGTGGAGGGGGGGGTTTGGGAGGACCCGGGAGGTGGGTGGGGAGAGAGAGTGGCTTGTGTAGATAAATGAAAACCCCCACTCAGAAGGAGACAAGAAGCTTACTCTTCGATCTGGGATTTCTTGAGCCCAACAGCCGGCTCATTCATCGGCATCTTGATCACCTCGTCCGGCGAGGCCACGACAACAGAGCGCATTGCCGAGAACTCGGAACACATTTCCTTGTCGTCGACGGTCCAGTAGCGGTGGAAGTTCAACGCGTCCTCATAGCTGGCGCCAGAAGAGGCTGTAGTCAGCCCACGTACGTATTGTGCAGACGTAGAGGACGAAGCACTTACAACTTGACAATGGTGTCCAACCCGTCCCACGGTTGGTTGCCCACGCAGTGGTCAATCTCAATGACATCGACCGGCGGCAGCAGGTCGTTCAAGCGGTCGAGGCCCGACACGGCTGCGTATCCGGGAAGAAAGACGCCCCGGTAGCCGGAGCGGTTGATGAGCGTGTGCGCCGTGTCGCCAAATGTCTTGATCGTGGCCCGGAGGATCTCGCCATCGACCTCGTCGGTCAGGGTCGTGGGCTCCTGGAGCGAGACGGCCCCTCCATTCTGGACGGCGTGCTCCCAGACGCCCGTCACGTCGTCGACCTGGAAGGCGATGTCCTTGACCCCGTCCCCGTGTTTGTTCAAGTGCGTCTGGAGCTCGTCGAGCAGCCGGCGATCCTCGTCCGAGCCCCGCTGTTCGGCGGCGTTGTCCGCGGCCACGATGGGGGCGGTAAAGACGAATCGGGCGGCGCCGTTGGCCACGACGTACGAGCACGAGAGATAGGAGCCCGTCTCGGGACCGCGGTAGGCGACGATGCTGAAGCCGAAGTGGGCGACGAAGTATGTCGCCGTTTGGCGGGCGTTGCCGACGTACCAGCTTACATAGTCGTAGCCAGTATAGTTCGGGTTGACGCGGCGGAGGACGGCGTTGGTGCCGTTGCCGCCCGCAGGCTGGGAAAGAGATTCATTGGAGGGCATGGCTGACGGTATGGAGAGTATCAGTATATTAGCGTCCTAGATGTATCTAGGCTGTCGAAGGCAGATAGTGAACGATCTGAACCTTGCGGAGAGCGTTTTCTGTGTTGTTATTTCGGTTGTCGTGGTTGCTGTTGTTATCTCCTCATGGCTAAATACTGGAACATGATGGCACATGTGCGTGACGTGAGAGCGCAAATCCATAGACCGGTACATACCACACGGAGTCGTGTCAGATCCGGTTCATGCAATATCAAAACGATCTACATTATCAGATTCCGTAATGGATACCCGCAAGGGCGGTTGACCCTGCACTTTATACTAACCCTTGTAACGGTTCACTTGGTTCAAAATGTGATAACAACGTCACCGTTCCACCAGTCTTACTACACATGACTAATTCAAGATATCAGCTTCGAACTCATCCCTCCTGTGTTTGCATCACCCGACCCAGGACCCCCGAAGTAAATGCTAGGTGTCAAATCCTCAGCAAGCTCAAATTCCAGTGGGCTTCGATTTGATGACACAACGCAAAAGCAACAGCGTCGATCATTGTACATGCAATGACGAGTCGGTGACCCAGGGTAGTATTGCATCGGAGTATATGTGCCAAGACTCGACTGCGCATGTTTCGTCGAATGATGAAAGGCACGACGAGAAAACCCTCATCGACCGTTTCATCATCCATGCAGTTCAGTCTTGGCGACTAGATAGCTCGCAGCTGAGCAAGAGCTAGAGCATTCGAGCACAAGTCACATCCAGGAAACCAGCATTCAGCGACAATTGTCACGACAGAGCAAGTGCCGCGTGTACAGTGACTTCCTAAAGAGGAGAGAGGGGCGTAGCGGTTAATGCATGCAAATGCGGATAGCCCCTCGACTATGCATAGCAATAGCAATGGATTCAAGGCGTGCAAGGAGTCCTGGGGATGGAAGCCACTTAGCAGTCATCTCGGAGGAAAACCTGGCAATGATCGTGGGAAGCGTAGAATAAGGTGGCCTAACTACCACGGGAGGGTTGTGGAGAAGCGCGACTCGAGTATGTCGATTCGAACCTAAAAATTTATCAGCTGTCATGCACAAAGGGTTTCAGTGGTATACTACAATCCGTCAAAAGGAACCATTCAACATATTGTCACGGGGATCAACGATGTCATTGCATTCGTCAACTATGGGAGAGAGATCTACAAAGCCAAGCGAGCAGCAGACTTGAACTGAAGTATGGCGAAGTATGTCAGCACGTGCGCAAAGAAAAGACAAGTAGATGGTGACCTTACCGGAATGATTTGAGCCTTCTCTAGGTCCCATACATCAGACTTGGTGTAAATATCATTCTTCACCAACTCTTCGACCTCCTCCTTGCTCTCTGCGACGTATATCATAACACTGCCCTTGAAGGAGACGGAGTCGTCTGGTTTCGGGTGCTGGTCGAGCATGGCTCCTATCCGCATTCCATTGATTTAGCCGATGTTGTTGTTTGGGAGGATGATTTGCTTGGGACATACCGCCCAGGACAACCTTTCCGGACTCAACAAGAGGGGTGACATTTGCAAGATGTTGTCTGATTCATTTTCAGCTCTGCGCCAGCGGCAAACGGTTGAAGGAGTCGATCTTACGCGCGCACTTCCAGTCTTCTGGCCAATGCGTCGGGCTTGTCCGGGAGGATGCAAAGGAACTCGTTCTTGGCAGACATTTTGCTGAACAGTTGAGTTAAGATGGTATAGCAGCAGCAGCAGTAGTAGTGACAGGGGAGAAATGGAGAGGAAAAGGAGTAGCAGCGCCAAACTCAATAGAGAAACTACAGTTAGAAGTAGAAGAAATAGATGGCGTTGGCTGAGGGGAAAGCGAAAGCGGAGGGCGGGGAGGCTGGCTGAGTTAAGTGGGTGGTGGCGGGGGAGACGGAGCTGAGGGCGCAAGACTTATCCGGTTTTGGTGTCACTGGGATTTAGTCTAACCCCCTCTCCCCAATGTCTCACAGCTGTCTTGACGCAGTGATCACCTTGGAAGCGGGGCTCATGCTTATCAATGATACCATCATAGCGAGTTGTTATTGCTCGAACTACTACTCTACTCTGTACGACATATGTACATGGACATGGGGGTGCACCTCTTACTTGATGACACTGCCGCTCTGATCCAGTAATCGAGATAGAGCGTAGAGTGCAATGCGCATCGGCATAGAGCACCAGCCGCTGGGCGAGAAGATGCTCGTCACTAGTATCTTAACCGCAAGAAAGAACATAGCAAGCCATAATCAGAGCTCAGTCAACCGGCGCTCTATGGGTGTTCTCCAATATACCTAAACACTGTCCCTGTAGCGCCAACAAAGCCAGACACAACCCTGGATCACAAACTCTCTCTCTCTCTCATACACACACACACACACACACACACACACACACACACACACACACACACACACACACAAAAAGAAAGAGACAAGAAAAGAAAAGTTACCGGAGTTGTGAGATATCCGTCTCAGTGTCCGTAGCATGCATTCAGGCAAATAGAACAGATGCAAAGAGAAAGTAAAAAAGAAAAGAACACAAAGGTTGAAATAAAAAAGACGTAATAGGTGAGCCTCCACATAGATGACCATCATAACGGCTCAGATGTACACAGGGAAAAAAGGGTATTTCGAGTTTTGGTAACAAGGAATGAAGATGGTCGCTTCACTCAAACTGCATGAAAGATAGGATCAACCCGTAAATGCAGCTAATAGGCTTTGCGGCCCCCAAGGTTACCACCTTTCTCTTCGGTATCGATATGCCAGACGACATAGTTGGGTAGTCCATAGACGCCGTACCCAGCACGCTTTGCCATGCGGGCGAATCCTTCGGTTTCGGCCTGGTTCTCGAAGGCGTAAGCAGGGAAGTTGATACCAGACCGATGAACGTCAGCCTTGACGAGGATGTTGACTCCGCCAATGCCGTCCAGCTCGACTTCCTCATCCTTGTTATTCCTCCAGTCACCCATGCCAACGAGGTATTGTCGGCCAGTATCATACTCCTTGTAACCTTCGGCCAAAACAGTATCCGGATCGAGCGTCTCGCGAAGACGACGTCCCTTGTCGGATTCGATCCACGAGTTGTAGTCAACTGCAAGAGTCAGCAAACAGAGTCAATAGGTTGATTTGTTGGTATGGTACATACAGCGACCCTCAATATCGCGGCCATCCCTGTAGCGGTGGAACCAGATGTCTGCGATGATGATTAGTATGAAGCTCCTAGGGTACATGTCTGAAGGTAATAACATACTGGGCACGAGAATGTCTCTGTCGTGAGCGACGAAGTCCTCAATGATACTGGGTGGGCTGTCAGAAATGTCGACATCTCGCCAATAGACCCATGAGTGGTCAGGCTTGAGAGCAGAGTAGAGTAGGTAGTTCCGAGCTCTGCCGATAGCCTTGCGACGCGGTCCCTGAGCAGCAAATGAATGCCTGTCTTCGACATTCATCTGGAAATCGCTATGGAAATCCTTCTCCACAATTGTAGCACTGCGGAAAGCGATTTTCTCATCGGTCTGAGACTGAATACGAGCCAACTCTGCGGTAAGAACAGCCATGGTGTCATCTTTGCTATCGCCAACGAGGAATGCCAGATCGATGAGATCGTGGGGGTACGTCAACTTGTAGAGAAGGTCGAAGTAGTTGATCAGATGAGCCGAGGCATCTCTTAGTGGCGTCAGGATAAGTACTCGCTCAGCGTTCGCGACGGCCTGTTGGGTCGACTTGATGGGATTGAGGTCGACGTGCTTGATATTGGATGAGTTTACTTCGTAGGCATCGTGGTGATTGAAGACCACAGGGGTCTGAAGATGTGCGTTCCATTCGACCATTTCATTGATGGACATATCCATTGGCGATTTCGGAGGGCCGTAGCAATAGAAACTGCATGCAGTCGTCGGTGTTAACTCTTTCCGTGTCTTGAACTCACGATAGGGAGTCATTGTATGGCGACCTGCGCGATCGATGAGAGAGGGGACTCACCTTTGCATTTCTGAAGCCGACCTGCTGATACCACGCCATAGAAGGACCATCAAGCCAGTCACGGCCAGTGATACTAGGAATCTAGTTCTCGTGACCATGAACAGGACAGCCCGCCATGGAGGCAGCCTGGCTTTGGCCGACTTCCACGTTACACCACCCTTGGGGAGCAACATGTTTGTAAAGGAGAAAAGGTCGCTGAAGTTGAACGCGAGCCAACCCGTGATTTGCCTCGCTTCACTTATCAGGAAATCGCCGGTGCTCACAACAGGCGACGATTTCTCGTGATTTACCTATCGCTGAGACACAAATCCAAGGAGACCGTTGAATCGCTCTCTGATCGACGAGATGACAGGCGAACGAAGTGAAGAAAGAGACTATTCCCGCGACGAGGAAGAGGAAACTTGACGCGAGCCCCGATCGTAAATCAACTTCCAAGCCAGGTACAAGCCCGATGGGTTGACGTGGACAGGTCAGAGTTGATGATGCGATACGGAGAAGGGGGGGGACCTGCGATCGCCCGGGGAAGGAAAAGGGTAGTAGTAAGGGAACTCGACTCAAGGGCTGGCTGCGGTAGAGCGCGGAACCGAAACCGAGCAATGGGTAATTGGACTTGAAACGAACGTAGGCGTGAGCCGGACAGAAGATTCGAACAAAAACAAAAGCCCTGCTAATCCTCGACAATTCAATGCCAGCGTCGCAAGCCCTGGAGGAAATTCGGGAACGGTCGTTCGAAAGGAAAGACGGACCAGTTTGACAGCGAGGGATTAGAAGATTCGACCCGCCCGATGGTTCCAGCCAGAGAGTCCAGTTGGCGGCTACCGGATTGGTCCGTTACTTTTAATAACTAATAGGTACAGTACTAGGCAGGGTACCGTGGACCTGACTAATGATATCTTACTCATCAGCATAACCATGAATAATTCACTTGCCTTCGGAGACAAAAATTTTACTACTTTGTCCAGGGCTTCTAAGAAGTTTTGCTCCTCTGCTGCCGGCCATTGGCTCATTTCATAATACTACTTCGTGAGTGACACCCGTCAGATATACATCTCTCATGGGGTTTCTCTCATAATGATTTTACTCATAAGCCTTCTGAAACACATCCGAAACTAATGAACGAAAACATGGGAAAAGATTGCAAAAGAGATCTGAATTACCGAAAATGATGATGTATGTATATAAATGCTTCTAAACTCAGTAAATCACAAGATGGTTCCCAGATAGATCCCTTTTCACGCCAGAAATGAAGCCCACAAATGATACCCTGTATAGCCTCTCTCGATATAGACAATATAAACAATGGAGGGACTGGTACAAACTCCATGAGAAATGCCATGCTCATACTCCCCGAACGACCTTTTCTTTTGATGTACACCACCACTTTCGAAATCAGCTGACACCAGACAGAGAACGAAGGCCCCGTCACGTGGATCCCGTACTCGACAAAGCAATAAATAAATCAATATACAAGCTCTGATGTTGCAAGTGTATGTCGATGAAAAACGCTCCCGCTATGCTAGAAAGAAACACAGTTGAAAAGGGTGGTGACGGATTTGCGATTGCAGTATGTACCAAGCTCTATTTGCAATTCAAGATTTGACTGCTGAGTGCAGCGCTCGCAGCTGTTCGTTGGCGCGGCGCGCTCAAGTCGATCAGGGCGACGGGTTGAGCGATGGGCGTCGTGATGCCGGTACCGAGTAAGATGCCTGAGTGAACATCGGTGACGAGGGGCCGGTGACGGGGGGAGTGTTACCCGGGTAAGAGTGGCCAAATGACTGCGTTGCTGCAGCGGGAATGTGCTCCAACCGAGACTCAGGGCCATTGACAGCAATCTCGTCACAGAACACCCTCAAGCCAGGGAGCATGTTCCGTGGCTTGGGCTCTGCTGGATTTGGCATCGGCTGAGGGGCCATGTGCTCGCTCTTGGAGGTGCGGAACATGTGCTCATACGTCTTCAGCTGAAACTCAAGCGTCTGATTGCGCTCTTCCAACATCTGGTTCTCTTGCTTCAGGGTCTTGACTTGTTGTTGAAGGCTCTGATTCTGTTGCTGTAGATGGGACACTGTTTGCTGCAGCTGCATGCAACGGAGTTGGGTCTGCAGCTTTTTCGAAAGGTGACGCGGCGGTTCATTTTCCTGGTGGATCAGATGAATAATGATCACAAGCATGAAGTCGATGAGAAATATGGCGGCCTGCACAATATGCTCTTTCGATTCGGGGAGACTCTTGGATGGATTCCAACCTGCTCGCTCAAGGAAGAAATCGTGGAGGCGACTGTCGAGTTCGCGGTGCAACTGGCTGAGGTTCTTGCGGCGGTTACCCTCAGCAATTCTGTGCTTCTCCCTCTGCTCGTCCGAGTCCGCCGAAATCATGTTTCCCTTCCGCTTACGGCCACACAGTTGCTGCAGTGGTGGCTTGCGGTTGATGTGTTTAGGCATGATCAGACTCAGGATTTCATTGTGAGAGAGCTCCTGGTGCCACTCGAGAACTTTCTGCGAAGGCAAAGGCTCCGGCCAAGAGCTATCAGCGGAGGTCGCCGGGGATGGAGGTGCCACCATATGCTCCGCCGATGGCCAAGGGGACCTGACAGGGAAAGTTTCGTGTGACGTAGGCGGACTAGGAGCAAAAATGTTGGAAGTGAAGGGGTTGAAAGGTCCCCGGGGCAAAGGCTCCACCCGTGGTAGGGGTGGTAGACGGCGGTCGTCGCTCATGTCTGCGGTACTGGAGGCACTGGAGATGGTGCGCATGTCGCTATGCAGCCGAGAGCTGTCAGCTCTGCGTTTGGAGGCAAGGACACAGGAAGGGGACTCACGATGGAGAGCGTCGGACGATGTCGTCAGACATTCAGTCAAAGATTTGCTGTGCTGATGAGTGAGACAAAGGAGGGTGTCTCTTGCAGTTGGGGACGCTGTATGTCTGAGGCTGATGCGTCTAGACTGGGGAATGTCTCTGATATGTACGGTACGTCTGCACCTGCGCGGGATGTCTGAGAGTAATTTCAACGACGAGGGGCAAACACAGATGGCATATATATAGTTTCGAGACTGCCTTTCAAGGGGGATAGATCAGTGACTAAAGATGGAGTGGCGAATGAATTGTAATGCTAGAAAACAATATTGTGATCAAGGGGAAGGGTTGCTATGGAAAGCTGAGAAACACTTGAGGATATTCAATGGAAAACCACGAGGTATGGAAGATATAATCGAGGAACACTGCGCTTTCCAGGGATACGGGAGGCTTCCGCTGCATGATTTATATTGCAGGAAGTGAACGAGGAGACAGGAGGGGGGAATTGATGAATCCAATGAAGGAGGTGGGGAGGGGAGGAAGAGCGAGCGCGGAAAGACGCCATTGTGGTGGCGCTCAGACGTACAGTTGAGCTGGCAATGAACTGCATCAGATGGAGAGAAGGAGATCCGAAGGATAGGCAAGATGAGAGGGTCCATCTTTTCTCTCTATGCGTGCGTGTAAGTGTGTATGTGTGTGTATGTGTAAAAAGTGAAGATGAATAACTAGCACTGCAAGCTGTAGTTGAGAGGAAGGATGTATCAACAACTTCATCCCAGAGTGGTACTGCACTTCATTGGTACCGGCACCACCGCCGCCAGGCCGGGCCCCCCTCAAGCATCCATAACCAGTGATTACAGGGCTTGCACTTTCCCTAGTCTGAGTTAAACGGATTAGCTCGATCTGCGGCTACCTCAAGAAGGAAACGGGGCTACCATGAGTCGATTACATACAGCTTCCTTCCCGGGCGTTGTTTGATGTTATTTTTACTTCTGGGGAAATATTCCTTTTTTTTTCTCTCCCTACTTTTATTTTTCTCATTTTGCTTTTTTCTTCATCGTTTTATTTTCTTTTTCTTTCTAGGTTTTCTTTTCTTTTTTCTACCATGTATATTTTTTCTCTTCGATTTTTCCTAAAGCAAAGGTTTGCTTTTGACCTCTCGCAAGTATGCAAGATATTCCGCAGTTTGGTGCAGGTCTTATACGGTATACTAGACCATCACAATGGGCACGGCGTATATTCTTGGTTGGCATTGTCATGGTCGTTGTGTTCGTGCATCCAGACTATCCCCGACGTCCTTCGGGCCAGGAACAATGAAGCCTATCTGACCTTCTGGCTCCATTTTGGTCCCATTCGGGATCTCCTGCTCTTTCTTCATTGTCCTCTTCTCCATGAGGACACGCGGGGAAGCACCAAGAAGATTCCGGCAAAGTTCGACAGCTCGAGCTAGTGACTTTTTGGGATCATTCGGGTCCTGGGCTGGGTCCTCTGGGTCCTCTGGGTCCTCTGGGTCCTCTTGGGGGCAGATATCTCTATCACAAATTAGCACAGACGCGAGGCAGCACCGGATCGACGAATCAACGTGCCATGATCCCGATGACCAAGAGAGTCGAATGAGGATCGAAGACCCTTGATTTGTCACCACTACTGCGGTTTTCGATCTACACGGGGCGGAAAGGTATCGACTCCCCTTGCATCGCAGCCATCAATAGTTTGCTCGGGCCAATGGCCATGGTCCATTCGGGAAGTGTTGAGAGCGACGCCTTGACCCAGACAGCGGTGCATCCGTGAACTGATAGTGTCCAGGTGGGAAACGTTCCTATTGTCTGTACGGAGACAAGCGCTATCCAATGACTGCTATGGAGGTAAGAACCGAGTCTCTTGCGCTTATCTATCCTGTCGGTGCTCGAGCAGACAGCCTTTGCGGGGTACAGGAAGAAGCACAGGTCTCTCTGAGGACCATACCTATAAGGAATGATCAGCCATTATTGCAGGGGGTACACACTCAGCCAAGGTACCGACGACGAAACGCAGATCGGATCAGACATCCGGGACTTTTGGCTGGATGGCTTACCGTCTCCTTGATACCTCATCGCATGTACCGCATTGGAGAACTCCAGATACTATACACAGTATAGGAACAGGCGTAGTACTGTGCTAAGATGCTACCCTGAGAAGGCGAGGACTCCGGAGGCCCACAGTCTCATTATTGTTCACGGCAATGAGATCATTGCATCGAGAGTACAGAAGTACCAATAAAGGGACCAAAGCCCTGGAATCAGTATGTACTATACATAAATATCCGACGCGCAGACGAGTGGAGGGTCCCCCAAAGCAGATCATCACTTCGGCAGAAGGGGATCAGTACTTGATAGCACGAAGCAAGGACTCTCGAGGGAAGATGCAAAAAGTACGTGAGACAGGTTCTGCGAGGAGGCCATGAATTTAGCGTCATGCCAGGGAAGTCCCGAAGCGATGACGCCCACCACGATGTCATTCCTCTGCTTGGTCTATTTTCCCAACCTGGGAGATAACTGGGCTAAGGATCAGAGTCATTGATTATCGATTAATGGTCAGGATAAGGGTGTTGTCACTGATGTCGGTGCCTTGCATTGCTCAGAGTCCGTCGTCGTCGTCGTCGTCGTACTTAGGGTTGTATACTTTTACGAAGAATAACAACAACAATGGGCGTGATCGAGCTCCAGGCCCAGCGCCTTGAACAGTCATGTACTACCGAAATGGGAAACGCAGCAGGTGGACAGGGCCAGAGAGTTTGGTTTTTATGTGGAAGGCCGAATGGGCCCGACTCAAGGGGGTCCAAACTCAACCTACTGTACTAAGTACAGTCCTATGTATGGTGTAGTACGGAGTAGGCAGTACGGAGACTGGACTAGGTAATGTAGCCCGCGGGACAGAATTGGATCGTCGACAGCCGAGCCCTGAGGAAGGGCCCATCCGACTGGGTCTCTGGCTGATCCCAGCGACCAGGATGTGAGGGTGTGACTGGCGGCCTGTCAAGCGTGGCTTCTGGACTCAATCGCCCGCCACTGTTTGTTTACATTTTGGATGATAGGAATTTTTGGAATCTATTTCATAAGTCGATCCAGAGCACTAAGCCCAGAGCAGCAGCAGCAACAACAACAACAACAACAACAACAACAACAACAACAACAACAGCAACAACAACAACAACCACAACAATAACGAGCCTTCAACAGCGATATTGACAAGTCTGCTGTCAAGAGGGAGAGCACTATTCCATGCAATGATTCCATAACATTACCAACCAAAAAAAAAAAAAAAAAGGAGAACAGAAACCAGCATACGGATGTAAATACGCACTATACCTACAGTATTGCAACTATGGAGTACTGTAGATGATTGTAGGCAGGGGGTAAAAATGGACCTCAAACTGGAACGTAAGATCTGTCATATTTTGAGAGTCCCCGGATCTGAGATTTGCACCGCCTGAGGTGAAGAAAATAATGGGTCTTCCGGCTCACGGTAGCCCCACGTTGTTGAGGCGACTGACTTGAGGAGGAGACGATCGTTATACTCGTCACTATTATCGTTCCATCGTCATCATCTTTGATACTATCTAGTAGGCTATTGATGGTCATCCATAACTGAATGTGTTCATATTGTCAACGACATAGCAAACAAATACTCCCACATGGTTCTTTTCCCTTCCCGTCCCGTCATACGCCCTCCGTCCGTCCCCAGAGGGCCGGGAAGTGACCTCAGCAGCAGCACTATGCCAAAACAGGCTATCCTCCCTACTTTATGACTTTCAAAATGACTTTCATGACGCTGAACGTTATTCCATGATACCTGGCCAGCAGCTTGCTGGCCACTCGTCGTCGGCTACCACCGCTTGAAAGTCCAAGTATCAACTATTAGGGCCTGAAATAGATTAATTTGCCCCCTCTCCCCACGGAGGACTGACTGAACGAGCGCTGTGGAGGCTAGAAAGTACGCATTCTCCATAACATGATGAGTTGGCAATACATATATCCACTTGCGGAAAGGGATCATGAAACACTGAGCGCGATCCTCAGGAGACCCTAGCCCCTGTTTGATCAGAGATACCTTGCACGCTGTGGATGCCAGGCACGAACTCATTTGTGGTCTACAGAGTTTCCTCCCGTTCAAATGATTGCATGCAGACTTCCATACATGGCGTGGATAGTTGATGGCGCTCACGGGCCCCATGGTTGAACCTTCAGCCAGGAATTTTGTCCGGGGAGGGTGCCGGTGCCGGTGGTGGTGGTGGTGGTGGTGCTAGCAAGCCCTTCCCTACCGTCTGTGTCGACGAGACTCTCGCTTATTCTCCGATATATCGTGGTCTCGAATCATCGATCACTACCAATCTATTGACTCCTGCCAGGAATTCCCGGCAGCGAGACCCAAGCATCACGACAAAACGAATCCCGGGGAGAGGGGCTGAATTGAACCTTAATGCGGCTCCTTGATGAGATATACCACAGGATACGGACACAGTACTGCCTCTATTGAGTGATGAAGACCATCATTTGACTTTGCCTGTCAGACGAAAGACAGCCACTGTGACATGATAGTCCTCTGAATTAACGTGGGTGGCAGCCGATCCTATCACTGGGCCCAAGGGAGAACGAGAGAGCGGGAGAAGAAGGTTTAGGTTCGATTTGACTGCGGATTTGCGCTACTCCGTACACAGCATTTCCTTTTCTTTTTAGCGGGTCCTCAAACAGACGCCAGCCTGAGTTCAACTGCGTAGACTAACTAACTAGTGAGTTAAGTATGTTACTCATAATTCATAACCAACTAATTTACTCAACTGACCTAACCTAATTAACTAATTACTTCTTTCGTCAAATTGAACTCCCAAGAAATTGGCTTGATACTGGTCACAAAGGCTACAAGCGTAAAGTTCAGCCCAAGGGACTTACCAATTGCCATCATCTGAGTGTTGTCTACCTATGTAGTAACTTATCGCGCAGTCTGCCCTAAGATAACGGTTCTCCTGGAGGGGGCAAAAAATCAAAACACACCAGCCACCACCACCACTAATCATATCAGCTAGTCTGGGCGTGATGTATCACAAAACCAAAAAGCACCACTTCTCCCTCTCCTCTCCTCCCCGCTGAGACCCCCCCCTTCCCACCCCCTCTTCTACCATCAATGCGTTGTCCGAACCCGGAAATCCACTCTAGTCTAGTCTACCTGTCGACTTGCCTACGGCACCCTCCCTGGCTCTACCGGCTTTCCCCTCAACGGACCCGTTTGGGCCCCACGCCACCCCGGTGGCTTCTACAGTAGTACGTACGCAACCCTCAATATACTTACATGCCTAAGTACCTAGTCTCATGGTCGAACATACACATATAACTTTAATCCCCATCCACACATGAGCCACGTCCGTCATGGTGCGGGTAATGACCAGGGTTGTCCCGGCGTGCCACTATGCAAGATCACCTCATGTATCAGATTTTTTGGGATGCAGTTCGCCACTTCCCTCTTCCACCTTCAGTCTCCAGCTCATGGGGCTGAGATGAGCTGGCTGGCTGGCTGGCTGGCTGGATGGTCTAGCCGGGCTGGCACGAAGTCTCAACTCACATCAATCCCCTTCGCAGGTGAGGTCCCATTCCCCGAACGGGTCATCGCGATCAGATATCCGATGAAAGGCGAGACAAAAGGTCGGGTGATGTCGCCGCCGGCAAAGCTACGACGACTCGTGCCATGTTTCAGGTTCACTAAGGGAGTAAGTAGTTATTCTTCAGTGATTCTATGGTTTCCATCGGATCTCGGTAGAACTGTTCTCAATACAAACCCTCGAATGACCGGCCCATGGCGATGCAGCATCCCCCATCTTCCTGCCGGACTGTCCGAATCCGTCTCTGGACATCCTCCCCCCGCCCCTGTCGGCAACAACCACCTTGCCTCATCATCTCTACCTTGCCTTAATTATTGCACTCTGCTTTGGGCCCAGTGCGAAGTGGCCTTTCAGTACAACCTGGATTTATTCTTGCCACTCTGGCGTCGCGTTCCAGGCCCTACCGGGGGAGGGAGGCGAGAGGACCGACCAGCGATGAGGGCCGGCTAAGTGTTGCTCTCCCTACAGTCTCTGACAGATTAAGAAGCTTCAGGCATGCGCAATTGACATTGATGATGCAAGGCATCATCAGCCGTCAGTTCTCCATACAGGGTTACCGTCTATCTATCATATGTGGCCCGAGGACTCTGTAACCAGACACAAGAACGACCATCATCAGCACTCCATCTCACGGGATCCACCCTTGACCCATTCCAAATAGCCTTTCTATTATTACCACCGACCCCGTGTCAATCCGTTCAGCAGGCAGAAAAGAATCTTAAATAGAGTAAAATCGTAGGTGATCCTCGAATTTGCAGACACAGGAAAGAGCCTCCCACCTGATCGAAGCCCGAGGTCGGGCGAGCCCTGAATCAAACCTACTGTACTCCGTACTGTACTTACATTGGTTGATTAGTTACAATTGTACTCAACCTCTCAAGTCGAGGCTCGCACGGATCCTCGACCCTCCCTATCCTTTCTTTTTCCCTTCGCTCTACTTTGCTTCGTCTCAAACCTAGGGGATGCAAGACAAAGAGAACTGTGAATCCCCACATAGGCAGCGGGCCGCAGGATTCGAAACATCCTCTTTCTTTTTTTTTTATTTATTTATTTATCTAATTTTTTTTTTCATTTCCCCTTTCCCCTCGCGACTCCGTATTTAAAGTTGAGACCATTGCCGACGGATTCGCGTTCACATACCAGATTTAGAGAATGGCATGGCGTCTACGGTACCGTGCGGTGGGACTTTCGGCGCAAAGTACAGTAGTACATAGTCCATAGTCCATAGTCTAACTATCTAGTACCGTAGTCAGTCTGATTGAATGTGAAGAAAAGGTGAGTGCTTTGCTATCAATCTGTATCCTCCGAGAATTCCCAGTCAATCAAGCTCCAGCCAATCTATTGACCCATCCTGCCCTAGTAGCTGGCGGGCAGGCATTTGTCCGGTAGTAGGGGACGTCTCGGGGCTGCATGTCACTGTACAGAGCGTAGCTACGGTGGCTACGCGAGTGACACATGAGGACTCAGTCTCGGACTACATGACATGGAGATCTCCGTTCAGTGTACAGTACTTGTTTCCTCTTACCCAGCTCTTGATTGTAGTTATGCCACTGCGCCCTCGTCTTCGCATGACCGATCAATCAACAACTCGAATGACTTCCACTAGGGCAAAGATCCATGGCAGCATCCCGCGCTGCCTGCTTGTGGTGTGCTGTCTCGGGACTCGTCGTTTGCTAGGGCATTTTCTGCTGTCCGATGCTTGGGTATACTCTCGATGTTCTGTGCCGGTGTCTTTGGTTCTATGGCGCCCTTCGGGAGGGTTGATGCGCAGCCCTCTGCGGCTTATGTCTGTATCCAATTCGCAGTCTCGCTGGGAAAATAAAAATCCGAATGTCCCAGCCAAAATGGGGGGCAATGAGTTGATCTGAAGCTTAGAAGCCTTGAGCTCCAGCTTTCATTCCCCAAGCTGAAAAATTCCATGGCTGCGTGCTCTTTGCGTGCCAAACGACACATAATGCGGCTATCCGCTCTGGTCAAAGTTGGCTCAAACGGCAACAAAGGAAGTCGGCCAGTCCCTCCTCTGCCACCTCAATCCACCATCAACTGAAACAACCCACTATTGGTGCAATGAGGGCTGCTCTTTGATGATTTTGATGCGAAACAAAGACAAGCTTGCATCGCTCTGTTGTGGTTGTTCCCGAAATAGTACGAGGCTTTTTTTTTTTTTTTTGCGCCCCCATCTACCAAGCAGCTTCAATCAGAAAACTGTCTGCACAATGGCCAAGTCGGACTTCTTGGTGAGAGATTGCCGGATAAAAATCCCCAACATGTCAGTATGTCTATACCGTTCTACTTTCACACTCTAGCAATCTGTTGTCGTTTTCACTTTATCGAAATAACTTGAACCTGACGAGGTTGAATCTCCTAGCTTACTCTAATCTGTCTTTGCTTTTTTTTGTCTCTCTCTCTCCAAGCCGTCTCAGGGATTTCACTTTCCTTTCAAGATGGTGGTGAAACCCGATAGTTCGGCCAGCCCGGATGAGCCCCTCAAGCATGAGAAGTCTAGTGATGACCACCCCGATGACGAGGGCTCCGATGACGAGGGCTCCGATGACGAGAGAGAATTCGTCATACTTGAGCTTCCCAAGGTGGATGGTGTCGACTATGCAGATGAGGAGATCGAGGCCGAACTCACTCGTGTCGGGCATTGGAAATCTTCGAGCTATGCCATCCGCCGTCCACGAATGTTCATTCCAGTCCCGAAACCCGAGATCAAATCGGAGTTGGCTTACACGATGCTGTACCACAAGTATCTGGTCGGACGGACGACCTTCCGAGTCCTGGTCAGCACCAACCCACCGCCGGCCCCGTTCGACCAGAGGAACACGAACACGCTGGGGTACCAAATGCTCCGGGAGAGTGACGGCAGCACGTTTTCCTTCCTGAGACGCCTGCTGCCGGAACTGTGCCAGCCGTTCTTCAAGGCATATGCGGACTGGACCGGCGACGACCTCGAGAGCCACCTCCTGCGCGCCGAAGTCCACTTGCAGTTAGTGACCACCAAGGACGGACTGCCCACGCTCATCAACCTCACTCCGCCGGGCCATCTTCCCGCCTGGATGGTTCGTCAGGGGCCGGGATATGACAACACCCCCTGGCTGGACCTAGACATCCCCGCCGGCTTTCCCCGCTACGACCTCGCAGCAGCCAGATTTCTGGAGACGATGGCCCCGAATTGGGTATACAAGGTTGAGATCAACGGCACGGCGCTCATCTACAAGAGAGGGAAGTGGCGGAAGTGGCTTCCACGCGAGACCACAATGCTTCGGGACTTGGAGGGGTGTTCCCTCCGCGTACCCAAGCTGGCTGGCTTCATAGGGTTGGAGAGCCAGTGTCCGGGAATTCTGGTATCGTTCATCCCCCACGAGACCACACTGTGGGATGTTCGGGACAACATGCAGACGACGGATCTTGGTGTGCGCCACAAGTGGTTTGACCAGATTCATGAAACTGTCATGGCACTACACCAGAGGGGGATGACCTGGGGAGATGTCAAGCCAGACAACGTTCTGGTTGACCGCAACCAGGATGCTTGGATTATCGATCTAGAGGGAGGTTTTACGAAGGACTACGTGCCCCTAGAGCTAACGGGAACAGTAGCAGGTGATCTTGTGGGGTTGAAGGCGATCCGCGAATTCTTGTGTTTACCGGACTGAAGCATAGATGGCTGGCTATGGTTCAGGGGGCTTGAAGCCCTATGATGGTGTACCTAGTGAATGCTTCAATCAGCTTGGTTGTATTTCTCCAGATTGTGACTACGTGGTGTTTCTGTTTGCCTGGCTTCTCGCATGGCTGGTGCGCACATCGATTTCCCATTCTTCGCTCCCGTTTGTTCCGCTCTTTCTTTATTTCATCGCCGGTGCTACGACGGGGCGGCTACAGACCGCTGACCTGTACTGTTTGTTCCATGACTGACTCGAGTCGGATGGTTTCTGTCTAATGAGTGTGCCCAACAAGGTCACCAATCTGGTTTGTTTTCTCCCCCTAACTTACCCGTTTGTCTCCCCGCGTGCAGAGTGCCGAAATCAAACAAAGCATGAGTCTTTCGATCAATCCAGCCAGCAGCCACACACACGCTGCGTCATTGATGGTTAGGGGGGAGCAGAAAGATCTAGTCTCTTGTCAGACAAGCTCCGGAAGCCTCTTCACAGCCGACATTGTTTTTAAGAAGGGTCTGATCTCTGTTGGAGTCCATCGTCCGTCAGGTCATCCTACCATTTGCTTTTCCCGATTCGAATAGCCGATCCTCTACAACTCCACCAATTCCTCACCCTTCGATCCTCAGCTGCTTTTCGGACTTACAGCTCCTGCTGGAGTCTCATTCACCCCCCCAAAAAAAGACAGACCCCATCCACCATGGCCCAGAACGGGGACCCAGGGTCAGACACTCCCACGGCACGGTGCGGCAAGCATCCCGTGCGGTTCGAGGAGATCCAGCGACGTGGCACATACGTCAATGCGCAAGGGCAGTTCGTGAAGTATGATTACAACGAGACTCTTTATGATTCGGATGGCTTCTGCGCAGTGGAAAGTTGCGCCTTCCGGATGTACAAACGGCCGGTGGAAATGCCATGTCTGCGGTGGTGGTCCCAACACCGAAGGACGCTGTGAGCGGAAGGTGGTCGAGAACGGCAGAAGCAGGACTTGCAACCATCAGTGCTGCCACACGTGCCGGGCTTGGTGGTAAGCGAGCAGCCTTGGGTCATTTTGGCGTGGGGGGGGGGTTCTTCGTGACTCTGATATCCTCATCATCCACCAGATTAGATTGGTTTTTTTGGGGAGGGGCGGGTTGTATTTACAATCTACATCTACAGTACGAGATTAGTTCACGAACCTTCAAGAGTGGATAGCAGCCCACTTCGCACGTTGTTTGATTGAATTGAAATAGACTTTCTTCTTTCCTCTTCCCCTCCCACTCGAAAAGCCCTAGGGTGAAATGGGTTTCTACTGCTGCTGTCGTAGAACGCAGGAAAAAGAGAGAAAGAGTGTGTAGCCGCTGACTATCAGCCCCGACAGAATGATATCAAACTGTAGATTGCTCCTCCCCCGAGACATCTTCCGAGACATCATCTCCTTGCAAGAGCTCGGCTCGAGACCACGTGAAGAGGCAATTGTGTGGGTGTAGTGGACCCAGCCTCTTCATTGTCCAGAGGACAAAAAAAAAAAAACAAATTAACATGTCATGTTTTGGCACAGCCGTAGTGGATGTACTGTTTATGTTGACCGTCACAGACTACCGGCACTACAGTTCACTTTCTTTTCCCATTGCCTGTTGTTCGGATCTTGATTCCGGGCCACTCAATGGACATGAAAAAAGACCAAACATCCAGAAGAAAGAACCTTGTAACATTAAAACAGATATGAACTGAATAGTCCGCATCAGTCAGGTTTACAAAGTAAGTAAAGTGAAGCACTGCAGCCAATACTCCTAGCACAGACACCCATTCGCCCGCGCATCTGACACATCTCGGTTTCCACAAACTGAGCAGACCATGAATCCGTCTGCAATGCACAACTCTCTGCAAGTTGAACACTGAGCAGACCAAGGTATCGACCGACCCACCGGCTGCGAGAGCCGTGCGTCGTCTCCCCTCCGGGCAGACGTCTCAGATGGCGTATGCCTGGATGGGTAAAAAGGGAAGTTACATGTCATATACTTATCGTCATCCGCTGCGGATCAGAGGATGGTGCATCGGCGAAGAGACGGACCCAATGAAGGCGTCCAACCATATACATGATTCAGAGTCTGGGCTGGCCAGGCAGATACGAATGCAGCTCAATGCACGCTCGATGATTCCGGTGGAGATTAAGTTTGGCACCACGGTCTGTTGGGCTGCACGAGTGCACTGCAGATTGGAACTACTGAAGAAAGAAAGAGGGGGATTCGATAGGTTCAAGTATGGACGATGAATTAATGAAGTACAAAAGCAATGCACTAGCATGCAACGAAGCAGCGTAAAACAGCAAAGGAACGTCTATAACACACGTTGAGACCGCTCACTGGGGCGAATGCCCGGTGGCCACAATCCAGCCCAGCATCGGATGCGGGCGGCCAAAGGGCGAACCGTCCACAAGCCCGTGGCCGCGTCTCCATATTAAGCAGGATAAACACAAGGATAAACCATCATTTCTTCGAAGGCAAGCACTGCTGCGCAAATGTTGCTCAACCCAATATTCAAATTATTATCATAAGAACAGCAGAGTACTGGGAATAACGACCAATTGCTCCTTAAGCAACTTTAGACACAACGACCATCATAGGGGTTTAACAAAAGCGGCACACGCAAACAATCACTATCGGAGGCCCTTTACAAAAGGTACTGGACGAAAGCACCGAAGATGGCAGCGGCACCCATGGCGGGGACGTTGACAATGTTCATGACAGAGGCGCTGTCGCTGGAGGTGGAAGAAGCGGAGCTGGTGCTGCTGGTGGAAGTGGTGGTGCCGGAAGAGCCGTCCTTGGTGGTGGGGTGGGAGGTCTGGGTGCACTTGTAGGTACCACGGATGACGTTGTTGCTGTGCATCTTCTCGAAGGTGCTGCAGGTCAGGTTACCGGTGCTCTGGACGTTGAAACCACCCTTGACCTCCTCGAGAGCGGGAAGAGAGACACTAGAAGCAAGTTAGTCGACGCACATAGAGTCAAGTGCAAATATAGGCGACTTACGAGTTGAATTCACCGCTGAAGTCAATGGCACCAGTAACAGTCTCAAGGTCGGGGAAAGAGATCTCCTCGAGCTTGTCGTTGCGGGCAATCTGGAAACCACCGTTGACGGTCTTGAGGACGGGCATGCTGATGTTGGTAAGGTCGGAGTTGTCGTCGAAGACGAGATCACCAGTGCTGGTGAGGTTGGCAGCGCTGAAGTTGGAGAAAGAGTTGCCCCAGAAGCCGAGCTGTCCGCTCAGCTCCTTGAGGGAGGGGATAGAGACGGCGCTGACGTTGCGGAAGGTCATGTTGGTACCACCGGCAAGGTTGGGGAGGATAATCTGGAGAGAGTCCAGGTTACCAGCGAAGTTGATCAGACCAGTGGCGTTGGTCAGGTCGTTGACGTTGACGGTCTTCAGGTTGGTGTTCTCGGTGATGTCGAAAGTGCCGACGCTCTTGAGAGAGATACCATCCAAGCTGGTCAGACCGGTGTTGGTGATCTCGACATCGCCAGCCTCGGAGACACCCTTGGTGAAGTCGAGAGACTGGAGCTCAGGGAGGGCGGTCCAGGAGATGGCACCGACGCTGCTCAGGTTGGTCAAGCTGAGGGTGGTCAGGGTGGTCAGACCGTTCAGCTTGAAGGTGTCACCGATCGTGGCAAGGCTGGTGGAGGTGAGCGAGGTGAGGTTGCTGGCGCCATCGCTAGAGAGTCCACCGGTGATCTCGTAGGGACCGTTGATGCTCAGGTCACCAGAGAAGCTCTCGCTGATCTCAACGTCACCGGTGAGCTTCGTGCAAGTGGCGTAGCTGTCGGCATCGCTCTGGCTGGCGATCTTGATGGTGCTGCCGCTGCTACCACAGCCTGATTTCGTGGTCAGTAAGAATTGCAACTGTCATCTCGGCAACCCAGGAAGAAATTCACTCACTGGCAGCGAGGGCGACCTGGGCCGCAGCGATGGCGGGAATAGCGTATTTGATGATGGCCATTGTTTCGAGTTGAGTTTAGACTGTTCGAATCCAGGACTCGACGTTAGCCTTGCAAGAATTGCGATGTGGGGGTGATTTTAGAAGCCTGTCTTCCAAGACTGGCTGCAAGATTCTGACATGCAGTATCGGGTTCACTCGACAGCCGATGCGGAAGCAAGCAGATCTATTTGAGCGATGCAGGAAGAGAGTGGGACAATGAAAACAAACATGGAAACCTACCAATGACTGGAGAGTGGATTTTTGTGAAGTCTGGGCAAGGCGTGGCCCTTTGTAGTCAAGTTAAGCGTAAGAGCTGGAAAGGGGTGGAAGCGAAACAATAAATAAACGAATGGAAGAAGGGAGCTTCAACGAAGGAGAAGCTCTTTTTTTTTCAAGTTATGTTTTAGCGATTGCCTTCAAGGGAAGGAAAGAATCGGTTTGTTTGGTGCGGCGGATTAGGCAGGCACTTTCTGATATGGAAGAGAGAAGAGAAGGGAAGAAGAGAAGGGAAGAGAAAGAAGCGAGCGAGTGGGAGGAAGAGGAGGAGAAGAAAGAAAGACTGGGATAACAAGAAGGAAAAACCACCAAGAAAGTGGGAAGGAAGACTTTCAGGGAGGACGAGAAAGGAGTCGTGGCCCCGAGGTCTAGTTTAGTTTAGTTTAGGTGTGGACCTGAGACCGGGGGGAATTGAAGAGTGAATCTCCTTGCGACGTTACCGGAGTGTGTATGAACACAACCAAAACCATACAATACACCGTAACTCACAGAGATCCCGGAAGTAATTGTACCTAGAATTAGTACCTGAATGAATCTGGGCTCCTTCCAGAGTGTGTCCATGGTAACGAAAGTACCGGGAAGGCGGCGGGAAAAGAATAATAAACCGGCCACCAGCATGATCCAAACCCACAGGAATCCGGTTCTTCTGAATTTCTGACCGGCAACCAGTCAGTCCATCCTAGGACTTCTTAGACTGCTCCATCTTGTAACACTTCACCAATGATCATGCCTGACAACCCTTTCTGATTCGCTCAGCAGCCCCTTTCCCCCCCTCCTCCTCTCTCCCCTCTCCCCATCACCACACCAAACAAAAATGTCTAATTGTCTCTGCTGCTTCCAAGACCAGAGATTTACTGGACTATTAGTACCTTAGTGTTTACATGACTGCCCAGTGATGACTGGTGGTTCATACTTTCATCCAATGAGATATTCTTCGCTGCCCTACCAACACCCTACACTGCACCTGCCAGGAAGCACCTAGTTCTACTCCGTACTCTGTACTGGATTGAGAACAAAGTCTCCAGTGCGCCCGACGTCATACATCCTCAATTGACTGTGAATTGAATTCTAGGGACAGTACGGAGTGATCACATCGGTACTGCGAGCGACGGGGTAGACGCTTTCTCTTTCTTGTCATGACCGATTGCGACCCATACAGCGGAAATTTGACTGTGAAATGAAAATGCGCCCCTTCGATGGAATGCAGACTGGCGATGCGTCGCGGGAAATTGGGACTGGAGCGAGGTAAAATGACGATGATGCACCAGCACAGGCAAGGCAAGTCGATACAAAATTAGCATCTCGCCGCTAGGAGGGGGGGCCAGACCTCTTTTCATTTACATTGTTTAGGAAGCTCCCGAAGGACCTATCTGTTCCACCTGAAATGTATTTGACACCCCGTCTGCCCCCCCTCCTTCCCCCATCCTCCCTTCTTCACACAAATCATTTAATTTCAGATTCTATCATTAGCCAACATTTGTCGATTATTGAGCAGTCCAGGACTGCCGGGGCCCGGGGCCTGTATGGCACGTTTCCAAGAATGTAACTAAAGGCTAAGTGTTGTTATTGAGCCGGGTCGTCGCGTAGTGGTCGATCTGAATTTATTGGAATCTGAGGGAGCCCCGCCACTGGCAGGCTACGGAAGACCGACGCGCGACTCTTGGTTTCTCGCCTGCCGTACGTTGGTATGTGATTAGCAGCAGCAGCAGCAGCAGCAGCAGGAATTCCATTGTTCACAGCTCAGGTATCAGCCACCATTGTGCCTCATCTTAACAAGATTGACTTTGAACTCAAGATGGCTATTGTTTTGGAGCATATAGCTGGGATCGTTCTACAAGAGACCTCATCACCATTCATTGCTTTTCTGCTTCGCCTGCAAACTCAATTTGTATGAGTATCTTGGCTTCAGGTACGGGTGGGTACCAGACCTGGGAGAGCGGATAAACCGATACAGTGCCCTCACCAGGAAACCTAATAATAAACCCACCGAGCGAAGTGGCGAGACAGGAAACCCATCAAGGGCGAGATTATCACGTGCTGCTCTCATTCATACGTAGCACCACTGTAACTTTTCATACCACCGGTAGTAAGACCCACATCGTCTGGGCAAAGGTTGGCATAGTGAGCAGATCTGGTATTACCACTGGGGCGTAACTTACATACCGTACAGTCTAGGTGCATTGGTCCGGCTGGATAAGCCTGCCGATAGATAGAAGTACTGTCACTGCCCAAGTGTGCAGCTAGTCGGAGGTAGCAGGATGTCATAGGTCCATCGTCGCCGACCAGTGGCGATGACCTGAAACACTCATGAGATGACTCTATCTACGTGCGCTATCAATGGTCTTTAAGCGACACTCTGCATTATCGACGATACCTAGCCTGTAAGGAAGCTGCTGGTGGATGATGGAAGTAGTACGAGTAGCACTTTTTCACTCGTAGCAATCCATCGCGGGCATTGACGAGCCAGCGAGGAGGGGACGAACGCAAGACTGACCCAACATCTGAAAAAATTCCTGGAAATTTGATCGTCATGGTCACTGCCGCTATTGCTTGTTCCTCCTTGATCGGCTTTAGAGTTCTTCAGCTACCATCAGACCCATCGAACGAGAACGAAATAAAAAAAAAAAAAAGACTCCACAACTTGTTGGTCGCAATAATCAGACCCAACACGGCAATCAACCACCCTTCTTAAAGTGGCGCAATGCGCCCTTGCGATCCAGAGCAGAGGAACGATGGTATGTATATCAAGCTCACTAGGGATACTATGTTTGTAAGTCAGTCAGTCGACTTGAGTGTGAGAGCCTGCGGAACAAATACCTCTATTGTGCATCGAGTCCATGCAAAGTCCTCGGTGGTAAGTTAGAGTGGTTGTTGCTCTGCATGGAGGTTCTTCCGTAATCAACCCGCATCAAGGAGGTTAATGTTTACCAGCGAGCACGTTCGCCCTAGCGCCACGACGACGCGGGTGGCTTGCCCCGGCTAACGACTGTATAGTGTACTAGGAAACTAAGCTAATCCCTCTACTCAGTGACAGTAGTCTAACTTCTCCTTTTCGCTGATAAGAACAAAGGAAGTCCGTGACTACACAAGTAGGATGCAGCAATTCCGGAATGACTTGCCAACCACGACGTCTAGGTATCAGGCGTGAAACATGGCAGTTCTTCTATCGGACACGTCCACAATCATGACTGATGCGTTGTATACAAACACCCGCTCCGATGTCTCGGTGTCAACGCGGCGTGCGCCATTGGCAGTCATGCTCTTGCATCGCTCTACGATTGAAAGCATGCTACGGAGTAATAATACGCGATTTTAACAATTGCTGAGATCCTAATACCTACTAACCATAGAGACATGTCTGTCTCTTCCCATTTTCCATGTCGGCGGCTTCATCACAACATATCCTCATGCCGCCCGTTGCTATGATTCATACTTCATTTTCTCCTAATGAGCCGAGGAAAGCTTTCGCTCTCATTTCTAGTACCTGGTTAATAGAACATCAGGCTCTTTCGAGTGTTCTAGCTGTCTACTAGTTGGTTTTGGGACCCCAATGTAAGTCCTGAGCTCGGGACCTCCCTTCATCAAACGGCGACCAACGCGGCCGTTCTGGCCCCTAACATACTCGGTATTGAAAGCATACCATACCCATGCGTCTCGTTCTGCCACACAAACAGACGTACTGTAAGTCGCATCTATGAGATGCATACCATCACCTCCTTCCTCCTACAAAGAGTCTGTTGACCTTCTCAGAGTTATACAAACGACTAAGACAGTGAGTGGTCCACTTTGCTTTCTTCTTTTCGTGTGGATGTGCAACTTGTACCACGACCATGGTCCGCTCAATCGATGACGCAAGCCCACGCTATCGGTATCGATCGTAACGGTCAGATTCCTTACCAATAGTTTATGGTAATTAACCTACTTCATTGGCTGTCCAACTGTAAACCTGCCCCCTTCGAAAGTGATCCGCCACAGAAACCAATTCCCTGGGCAGATATGCGCCACCAATTTTTGCCTCCAATCCCCTCCGTGAGTGGACGCAAAGGAGAATCTCAGCCAGCAAGCAGAAAAACAGAAAAAAAAAAAAAAAGTGTTTTTTAAATTTCATATGAAGCACATCCCAGTGCCAAACAAATGCTTGAGACATAGCCAATCGGGCCCTTTCCACTGATTTGCAACGGAGTCTTCCGTCCACAGATTCAGTTCCACACTGGAAGAACTCCCGTGGAGTTGATCATATATTTTGTGTGGTCCACTGCTGTCGACGGAGAAAAGCAATTTATGCAGCAATTGTCCATGCTTCTTGACCGTTCCATCTCGGGTTAGAGCGGTGAGGACTAACTATGTATGCGCTCGAGAGTAGGAGCGATCATAAAGGAGGCGGTCATAATGAAAAGGGGTAATCGGCATGGAGAAGGACCAGTAAGCTGAAGTTGGTTCAGTGTGGGCAGAACTCCATTGATCCATAGCAAGTGACATATCCCGAAGACATTGCGACTGTGGAATGGCTGAACCAGGTTAGATGTCTAGACCTGGAGAGGAGACAACATCGAGCTACAGTAGTAAGCACGCACGGCGAATCTCTTGTGGAACCGACTAGCTATCCTTTGTTGTAACGATTACTGTAAGTAGAGAGGTTGATTTGGGGTTGATAGCCGGCATAGGAGCAGAAAAGAATTGAACGACCTAGAGAATCAGTCCTACCAATGCAAAATGCGGGGAAATGGGATATCGCAGTTCTCTCCACGAGTGATAATGCTCAATGGTGAGCATGTATGTTGATGCTCTCGACCCGGCGGCCGAGCTTATCTCGGCCTCCATTGCTCCCCTGCGCCCTCGCGACGTCACTCCGCCAAGAGTAACCGCTGCAACGAGTGACTGACGCCGTCAGAGTATGTGCATTCGCGCTCTAACTTCCTACAAGCACCACTGTATTGATTATATAACACCACTTTGCGGGTATGATGGCGTTACGGCGTTCCGCTCGTCTGGGCGCACTTCCCACTGGTAAAGTACCAGTACTGCAGCCAACCACCACCGCACAAGCCAGGAACATCAGCAGCAGCAGCCGCCAACCAAGCAACAAGGTCTCCAAAGCACGAAAACCATCAGCCAGGGGCAAGAAAGCCCTGCATGCAACGGCCCCAGAGCAGATTACCCCTTCAAGCTCGACCCCAGCCAAGTCTACACCCTCCTCCACCACAGCGCCCTCCGACTCGGAGAACCACAGATCAGCAGCGCCCGCTAACATCTGGGACCCCGTGCCTGGTAATCATGATCACAGGGCGAGCACCCCTCCTCCTCCTCCTCTCGACCGACCCGTCGAGCCGCACCGCACCAACGCAACTCTCCTGACCCCGCACGGCTCCTCACTCGTCGCCTACCCTCCCGGGACGGAGAATGAATCGCCCACCAAGACCGGCCGACCACGGCCGACCGCCACGACGGGGACGCTCCTCGAGAAAGCAACTGCCCATCTAATCGCGACGGACCCTCGACTCGAACCGCTCATCAAGGCCCACCCGTGCCCGCTCTTCACCCCGGAGGGGCTGGCGGAAGAGATCGACCCCTTCCGAAGCCTGGTCCAGAGCATCATCGGACAGCAGGTATCTGGCGCGGCGGCCAAGTCGATCCGCGATAAATTCGTGGCATTGTTCACAACTGCAGGAGAGCACGCGACGGATGCGGACAGGTTTCCGACGCCGGAGGACATCATCGGGATGGATATCGAGACGCTGCGGACAGCGGGCCTCTCCCAGCGCAAGGCCGAGTACATCCTGGGGCTGTCGCGGAAATTCGCGGACGGGGAGTTGAGCGCGCGGATGCTGCTGAACGCCACGGACGAGGAGCTGGTCCAGAAGCTGACGGCCGTGAGGGGCTTGGGCCTCTGGTCCGTGGAGATGTTTGCTTGCTTTGCCTTGAAGCGGATTGACGTCTTCTCGACCGGTGATCTCGGCGTGCAGTATGTCAACCCTCTTCCTCATTGCCTCCACCGTCGATCGTAGTCCGCTAAATAAGTTCTTCTCAGGAGAGGATGCGCCGTGTTTACAGGAAAGGATGTAAGCAAGTTAAAGGGGAAAGGTGGAGGTAAGTTCAAATATATGGCCGAAAAAGATATGCTGGAGTTGGCCGCCAAGTACGCCCCATACAGGTACGTATTGGAACTGCTATGTGCTATGGGCGCTCCTCATCGCTTACATCTATCCTAGGAGCCTCTTCATGTGGTACATGTGGCGAGTGACGGATGTAAATCTCGCCGTGATGAGCTCATAGCTCTGGGAAGAGTAAGTGATGATATAAAGGCCCTTGGTCTGCACAGTCCACCGAAGGATGCATATGAGACTATAGAACTGTATACAGCCAACCCTATGGGCTAGCTAGCCCCCTAGATGTGACAGAATATCTTGGATAGCAAGGCGAGCATAGTCCAAAGAACTCATACATTTTATGTATAAGCTTGAGTTCTCCATTGATGACGCAGACCACGTCGTTATATAGAGGAATGACACTCGAGGCATGGAGTGCCGTAGAAGCGGTTACGGTCATTGCGAACTGCAAGCTGCAAACTGCAAAATGGAATGAAACATAGCAAAAGACGAAGACAGATGGATTTGTACAGTATCAGTACACGTGGTTGAGCGACATATCAAAAGGTTCGATGAAGCGTTAGCTGGGTGCCAGTGGTGGGTAGCATCTCAGCTGAATCGGACAAGATAAAACTCTTTTTCTCATTTCTATCCCGACCGTCCACGATTCCTGACGACGACAGTCTAATTCCGGTAACAAAAGGGCTCGAATTAATGAATCGATTACCGGCGGACGACGAGGGTGTCGAGGTCTTCACGCTCCTTCTTCTCCTTCTCGATCTCGCGGATGATGGGGCTCAGGTACTCAACATCCTGTAGTCATCATTAGTATATGTGGTCGAATGGTTGGGAATTGGTCGGGACAGAGAGATGTAGCCTGTCCGTGCATCGTTCTCCAAGTTCCATCCAGGTGACAAATCCGGCTCACGGGATTGGCCGAGACGGTTTGCGGAGAAGTGAACGGCCTATACTCGGAAGGCATGGGATCAGATTCGACTCACCTCCTCGGGCTTGGTCTGCTCAGCAGCGGGGAGAAGGGTGTGAGAGACGGAGCACTATTTCCGAGCTTCGTTAGCCTGTTGCTTCTTTGTGACATCGGGGTCTTCGGTAGGGCGAACCTGGAATGCTCTGCGGATACGGAAGATGCGGTCGTAGGCCTCCTTGGGAGGAAGACGCTTCAGAGCAGTCTGAACAACGTCGCTCTCCTCGGGGATCAGGTCGTCGGCCCTACGCCCGGTCAGTTCATGGTGCCTTTGGAAGCAAACGCGAAGGATGATTTGTCCAGGGCAGGCAGCGATGCGGGTATGAGCAAGGGTTCACACAGAGCATCATGAGAAGTTCATGATATACACTCCGGAGTCTTTCACCGCTATATACCGAATACATCGAATGCCAGTCTGAGCAGATTGAATGGCGAGGACACCTACTTAAGACCGAGTCTTCTGTAGCCGGCGGCGTCGGTGTACCACTGGGCGAGTGGCGTCATCCAGCGCTTGAGCCATGGGCGCTTGACGATGAAGTTGGTGATGGAAGGGGCGGACATTGTGATAGATCCCAGCAGCGGGCGTGAGAAAGTCCAATTGACAAGGTGGTGTTGGCGGGGGAGGACTGCGAGATGTCAAGGCAAGCTTAGCAGGAGACGGATGACCCGACGTTGGAGATTGTGCAAAACGGAGGTTCCGTCGGCGGGTGAACTTTCCCAAAAACATCCGATTTTGCGCCTGAGGCACCAAGAATTGTCCGATTTTGTCCATAATATGTCCCACGTGATAGGTCCCCCGACCATCCCTGTCGACACCCTGGTGAACTGTCGGTGCCTCAGGCTCTAACGGCGCTTGGTGCCGGTCTATTGTGGATTTACTCCACCTGACTTAGAGCGAGCGTTGCTGCTAACTAACGCAATTCAATTCATCTCGCCCACACGACTCCGTCCTTTTCCGTGTCTTTCAAGTTCCCTACTCCCACTTGAGTTACTGGCTTTTATGCTCATTGCCCTGGAATCTACATTGCTCGCTAGGCATGGGGATCATCACTCGCTGAATATATTTTCACTTGAAAGGTTCTGCCATTCCGATAGGAGCGTTGAGTCGATCTTCCAGACCCCGCCCCCGTCTGTGCCCCCGACAGGGTAACCTCGCAACGCATCAAAGCAATCGCTGGGCAGCCTCGGCTTACAGGGGTGTCATCAGCGTTTTCATCAGTTCGAGTGTCGCTATCTCGTCGCCCGTGCTCTCAACGACGCCATTCTTCCGCATTCCACCACGATTTGATAAAGGATCATACTGGGTTCCGGAGCGAGCACCGATATGCTCGGATCCGGGAACCCTCGGTGACATATAAAACGAACCAATAACTGCTTGCGCACCGGCTGCGAACATGTATTCCGAAGGACATGGCTCTTCGGATGCCGCCAGCGGTTCTCAAGAGCAGCAGGGTCCTGCATCACCCTCTACGCCTGATACACCGCCTCCCATGCTGACGAACTCGACTTTCGTTGATCGCCTCGAGATGATCTCCACGCGCATACCTGATGTTTGGATTACACCCTTCTGTGGAGCTAGTGCGGGTGTAGCGTCGGGTATTGTCACCTGTCCCTTGGATGTGATCAAGACCAAACTGCAGGCTCAAGGTGGGTTCGCACGACGGCGCGGCAAGGCGGTCGAAACGAAGGAGCTGTATCGGGGCATGCTTGGTACTGGAAGGGTAATTTGGCGGGAGGATGGAATTCGAGGTTTATATCAAGGACTGGGTCCCATGCTGCTGGGATACCTTCCGACGTGGGCTGTCTATCTGGCTGTTTACGATCGTTCCCGGGAATATTTCTACGAGACTACTGGTAAGAGAGTTCTCTATTTGTACTGATTGACGCTGCTGACTTTATTCAATAGACAGCTGGTGGCTTTCCAGAGGGTACGCTTCTCTGACAGCTGGCGCCTGCTCTACACTTGCGACGAACCCAATCTGGGTCATCAAGACGCGACTTATGTCTCAAAGCCTTAAATCTAGCAGTGAAGGGCTTCGGGCCCCGTGGCAGTATAACAGCACTTGGGATGCCGCTCGGAAGATGTACAGGACTGAAGGGATTCGCTCATTTTATTCCGGACTCACGCCGGCGCTATTAGGCTTGACGCATGTTGCCATTCAATTTCCTCTCTACGAATACTTGAAGATGGCTTTCACCGGATATGGGATCGGGGAGCATCCTGACAACGGCAGTTCTCACTGGATCGGAATCACTGCCGCCACTTTTCTCAGCAAGGTCTGCGCTAGCACCGTCACCTATCCGCACGAAGTGCTTCGGACGAGACTTCAGACTCAGCAGCGGACGTCTCCAGCATCCTCCCCAGAGGAAATCGCGTTCCGAGGTGGATTGGACCATCCTCCGGATCGTGGTCGCCCTCCAGGCGCGGCTTCCTCGGACGGAATGCCCAATCGGCCGCGATACACGGGAATTATCCGCACTTGCCAGACGATTCTCAGGGAAGAAGGCTGGCGTGCATTCTACTCTGGAATTGGCACGAATTTGTTCCGTGCTGTACCGGCTGCGATGACTACCATGCTTACCTATGAATATCTCCGGAAGGCCATTTCGCATATACAACATGAAGGAAAGCTGAAGCTGGAAGTGCAAGAGGGCAAAGCCAGCGACTCTTCTAATGCGCTATAAATTACTAGATCATTAAAGTATTGTTACGGGGACATGCAACGGAGGGATGATCGTGTTTGCTGCTTGCCGCTTGTCAGGCCATTGATGATTGAAGAGATTTAAGGCTCTTTTATTGGCCTGCTTCCACGTTACACATTGTTCTATGGATGATACCTCGGCCTTGTATCAATGGTGGTGCCGGGGTAAAGTGACAGGCCCTGACATGTGAAGCTTCGATTGTTTACTATTCTTGTGGTTCGCCATTTTGTGGTACTGAGCGTCTTCCCTTTCATGAACAGAATAAGTCATCAATGCAATTGTATATAGTCTGTCGTACAACACTTTCCTCTCTGTCACATTCTTCTATTCTTTCCAACCTTATACTAGATGGTCTGTGCCAATATCAGCTCCTTGGGTTAACCTTCCAGGACCCAAGTACTAGGCCACTATAGCGCAATGCTTGAATCGTATATCGTCAACCAGCCAGCCAATAAGATGATATTTCCTGTAAGCGGTGTAGTCACGTGATGCACGCACTAAAACATCCCGCTGCGACTTTTCGAAAAGTTTTCCCTTTCTTCCATGCTCGTATTCTTGCTCAGGTTACTCTGTTGGGCCACACTGCCATGATGGAGGCAAGCGCTTCAACGGAGGTGTCGATCGCCACACTATAATCCGGAATGCTTTACTATGGAGTGACCGCGCGCCACTCCTTAGCATTGAATCTGGAATGATCATGATGCCATTATTCCCCAGCATTCAACAGGCCTCGATGAAGGCCTCATCAGAATGACTCGGTTTCCCAGACGTCAGGTCGCAGCGACCGTTCAGTCCTCCCTTATCCTCCAGCACACTTATCCATCGACATGATGAACATTTTTCAAATGGTAGATCCTGGTAGTCTTCATAAGGCCTGGGATATGACTATTCATACACTGAAAATTCTGACTCATGGATATTCTGCCTCGGGGCGTCGGTTGGGCTTGGATTGATGCGATTCTGCTGAGCAATCCTGATGGTGGAAGCTGTTGACTGTTGTCTTTGGGCCAGGTCCCAGATACACAGCTTCTGTTTACTCATGCAAGGCTGATCGGCCTGGAGGATATATATCTCTTCTGTCACATAGAGACACAACAATGCAAAAGCACAAATTTATTTACAAAACAAGACCCATCCAAGGCATACCAGCCAGCTGTAGCCTGTAGCTCTTCTTCTCTTCTGTAAGATTTTGAATATCGAGCAATTGAGTCTCATGCGCGCGAATCAAGAGTCCTTGCCGCCCCGGCTTTCCTCCAAAGCCTGCTGGACCCAGGATTGTTGAGCGTCCGCCCGTTTGGGACGGGGATTTGTGGTGCTAGTGATGGGGGGAGAGGACTGTGCTTCGCGACGGGCAGTGTGGATGGAACTGATGCAGTAAGAGCAGAGGATGACCGCCATGGTGAAGGCGGCTATGGGGGCGTTGAGGGACTGGAGATTCGATACATGGTCAGATAGGGTTGATGTTGTTGTGGTGGTGGTGGTGGTGGTAGATTAGTCATTCTCATACAAGAGGGAAGTATGGAGTGAGGAGACCAGAGGGGGAATAAAAAAGTACGAGTATAATGACTAGACTACACGCCTGTCAACTTACCCCCGACGATCGGCCTAGTGTCTTTCCGGCCATTATGTTGGAATGCTTATAGGAAGGGTGGGTGTTTTGATAGTCAACTGTATGAGCAGCACGTAGCCTGTTCAGCGGCCACGATTTGTTGTTAGTGTGGACAGGCTTTCGGGGGAATAGTAGCCGGGGCCAGGGTTGTTCCGAGGTAGACGTAGACAAACAGAGGGCGGAGGTGGGAAGTGGCAACTGGAAACTGGAAACTGGAAAGCAGTGGGCAAAATTATCAGATGAAGGCCAGGACGATAACTAGTCGAGCGGTAACCATCGGGAACCGGGGGACGAGACCTTGAGTGCTTGGTAATGCCGCCTGCAGACCGTTCCCGTTGGCCGAAGTGCCCGCCATACCAGAACCAGACTAGAACGAACTGTTCTTCCCGCGGGCACTTGGGCAGTACAGTACATACAGTAACTACTAGGTAGACACTAGACACTATTTGGTACGAATGCAATCCAGTCGCAGCAACGCCGCGATAAGAAAGGATTCCAACACTATGAATCAACAGTCAGTCACTCACTCAATCTCCCTGTACTGCACTTCCTGTACTTATTTCTTAGCCGCAGCAAAGGGGGAGCGAACGTCATTCCGAAGACCGCATTTCCTCGTATCTCCGAAGCCGGTCCGCGGAGGCAACGGGGTTTCTGGAAAGGGATTAGCGCCGGTGAATAAGACGGACGGACTAAGCTAGTAGTAGTTCAACTTTCCCTCCCTCCATCAAATCAATCATCGACTATCAATCTTTCATCACACACCTCGCCGCCGTTCAATTCATCAACCCTTTCCTTCGCCCAACCTCATCAACGACCACCACTTCTGTTGCTCAAAACCATTACCATATCTTCCCAACAACCTATTGCACGATACCCTTTCTCTTCTTTTTTTCCTCGCCTCTCACATAACCACCACAATGTTCCGCCGTCTCGTAACAGTCGCTCCCCGCTCCGCGGGCGCTCTCTCGCCTCGCATCAACGCCCCCGCCGTCGCCAGCGTGCAGCAGACCCAGACCTCGAGCCTGCGGGCGGCGGCCACCCCGTCCCCTCTCCAGCAGCAGCGCCGGGGCTACCACGAGAAGGTCCTCGACCACTACTCCAACCCCCGCAACGTGGGCTCCATGGCCAAGAGCGTCGACGTCGGCACGGGTCTCGTCGGTGCCCCGGCCTGCGGTGACGTGATGAAGCTCCAGATCCGCGTCGACAAGGACACCAACGTGATCAGCGACGTCAAGTTCAAGACCTTCGGCTGCGGCAGCGCCATCGCCAGCTCCAGCTACCTGACCGAGTTGGTCCGCGGCATGACCCTCGACGAGGCCGCCAAGATCCGCAACACTGATATCGCCAAGGAGCTGTGCTTGCCTCCTGTCAAGTGTATGTTTCACTTCCCTCCCCTCTCCGCTGCTCTTCCCCTTCGGTCTCCTGCTTGCCTTTCCCTGTCAGCCTTCGAAAATGTGACATCATGGTCATCAAGTTTTCCTTTCCCCCAAACTAACCCGTTTACCCCTCTCTTCAGTGCACTGCTCCATGCTCGCCGAGGATGCCATCAAGTCCGCCATTTCCGATTACTACACCAAGAACCCCAAGGCTGTCAAGACCAACCTGGCGGGTACTGGTGCTTCTATCCCGGACCTCCATGCTCAGCCCGAGAAGGCGGCTCCTGTCGCCTAAATATGACACAAAAGTCCGAACAAAATTGAAAATAATAAGAAAAAACAATTTGAAGAAAAAAAAGGCGATACCATGATACGAATTATTCTCCTTGCGTCGTTTTTTTTTTTTATTCCCGACCCATCGGAATTGGAGGCTGAGCAATAAATGATGGACGTTGAGTAATGACCGCCGCAAGCTAATGGTTCTTGTCTCCTCTTTCAAATTGTGAGAGACAAGAAAAACAAAACAAGCAGCAGCTATGTGGGACAAATACGTTCGCTTTTTTCTTTCTTTTTCTTGATTGTGGATCTGGGACGGAGTTATCTGTTTCTTCACTTCAATACTGTACAGCAATTTTTGTGTCTTTTATTTCTCTTTTTTCTTTTTTGGGAGCTTTACTCTCCCAGCTAAGCAAGGCAAGACAAGACAGGTCATTGTGATTAAGTTGACTCGGTGATTGCTACAATATATATCAATACTTCCATACCTGCACCGTTTTCCCCTTCGGTTTCTATATGAAATGACTGCAGCGGGATTTATCTGATTCGCCACAATTTACGTAGTGCGGACTGACATCATCATTCATCCATCCATCCATGGTATGCTTCATCTGATAATTGACACCTGAACATTGAGGATCCCCGTGCTTGCATGAAACAAGAAATCTACCCATACCTTCTATACTATATGAGCCACTAAATATACACCTAGCTTTTCTCAAGGAGATAGTCTATCGAGCCAAAATCACGGACCAAGATGCACAGAAAACCACAAAACAAGGAGGATGGGGTTGAACGCCATAGAAATGCACAAATCGTGCGAAGCTGCAAGACGACCTCTACAGCATATTACTCTGAAAGCTCGAGGGCGGGCTCTCGCGGTGCGAGGTGGAAGGATGCAGGTGAATCGGAACGAGGTGTAGTAGACTGTACAGAGGGATTAAAATACGTTGCTCTATACCAACCCAAAGCGGCTCTTCAGTGATAGGAGAGCCTCGTAGACAGAAAGCTTCAGTTCCACGCGCAGGAAGCCGGTCCATGCGCAAAGGAAACGCCAGAAGTTGGAAGGACGGAGAACGCCGCCTGTTTCGTAAACGGCTTCCATTTGTTCCTCGAAGACGGTGCGGGTTGCGTATCGTGCGAGAATGAGGAACGTGCGGATGGGCCCTTGGCGAGTTTGCAGGTTTTCGTCGAGACTGCGGGCTGAAATGATATGTTAGAATCATGTAGCCATGCTTAGCAGGAAGAACATCATCGACTTACTCAGGTCGTTTGTCTTGAGGATCAGAAGGATGATACGAGGAACTTGGCCCAGCAGTTCGACGAGTTGTTGCAACATGCCTTCACCGAGTGCACCAGACATGCTCTCCCTCTCCGCGGACGTGCGGGCGGAAGTGATGTCCTTTTTCTTGAGAACCATGTAGTCTCGTCCAGTAATGGCGCTGGCGAAGAGAGGGAACTGCTCATCCGTTATACCGGCAACTTTGTGCGCGGACTCCCGCATGCGCGACTCATCGGCTTCGATCACCGCCAGCCAGAGCTTTGCATAGTTGCGACGCAGGTCTTGAGGAATGTCCCGGTAGAGTCCATGGTCGTAAAGTACGATATCGAAGTTGTGACGTCGACCGTTGGGGTTGGGACGGATAGCGATGTTCCCCCCATGTGGATCGCAGTGCAAGGGAGCGTTGGTGCCGAAAATCATCTCGTTGAAGATATGTGCCAATGCGGCGGAAACCTCATCCCGGTCAATGTGATTGGAATCCAGGAACTCAAGGTCGTCGGGTCGTCGTCCGGAAAGAAACTCCATAACGAGGATACGCTTCTGGGCCCACATCACTAATAGTTGTGTTAGTTCGCCAATCGACTCGGCCACATGTGTACTTAGATGACACACCTTCCGGAATAACTAGTGGGGCATCTGAATGCTTCTTGAAGTATTCCTTTGTCCGCATAGCATTTTCAGCTTCCATCCGAAAATCCAATTCTTGTGGCAGAGACAGGTCCATCTCTTTCGACAACCATTCCAAATCGTATTCCGGGAAGAAGCGCTTCAACGTCGAAAAGGTGAATCGAGTCAATGCCAAATCAAGCGGCGCCCACTCTGCCAATGCAGGATGTTGCACCTTGACCGCGACTTTCTGACCGGTTTCCTTGAGCGTAGCAACATGCACCTGGGCGAGAGAAGCGGCCCCGATAGGCTGTGGGTCGAAGGATGAGAAGATCTCATCGATACGACGACCAGTATCAGCCACGAACATTGCTTCAACGGACTCGATGGACGAAACGGGGCATTTATCCTGAAGAGGAATGAAGGTTGTCGTCCATTCCAAGGGCAGCAAGTATCCCATACTGCTCAGATGTTGTCCTAGTTTAATGAAGATCGATCCATTCTGCTCGAGAACACGCAGCGTGCGGTCCGCGCAACGCTTGTGACAGGCCCGTATCGCTTGGTCCCGTTCTCCAGGGGTGGACGTTTCTTGCTTGAGGGTAACACGGTAACTGATTGCGACCATGTGTGAGTAAGCCTGCCCTACTGGAACTTGGTGCTGAAAGAAGAAGATCTGGTATACTCACTCATTGATACAGATAGCGAGGGCACCGACGACTCGTCCAGTGCGCGCTGCCGCACGGTAGTAGTGCTGAACCTCATCCGAGTATGCTACAGCCGCAATGGCGATAGCTCCACCGATCACAACATATCTGAGTACTCTGTTGTGCGATTTCCCTGGTCCAGACTGCCTCGTGTCATTCCGTCCCGAGGTCGCGGAGGTGGCTGCATTCCGAGTAGGAAACGGCGGTAGTGATAGTGATTGATCGCCGATACGGCGTCGCTGAGTTGCCAAAGGGCGTGTAGTTGCAGAGGAGAGCAAACGAGAAGTAATAGGAGGAGTCGACAGACGAGTTAAGGGGGGGTTCAGGTGGGCAAGATTGGATCGTATGACCACCGCGGGATCAAAATTGTTGGAAGCCCGCAGCGGGATGCGGAGCACCGCCCTCATCCCGAACACGAACAATGCCGTCTAGAGAGCGACCACAAGTCGACAGAAACGAAGGCTTGGACGGTGTATTTCATCCGTGCCAGTACCAGAATCCCAGGGAGGGTTTGGTTGATGAAAGAGAGGATGCAGAGAAAGGACAAGAGAAAGAGAGGGAGGGAGAGAGAGAGAGGGACTATGGAAAGAGAAGGGAGGCAAGCAGGCAGGCAAGCCGTGGTGACCGCCGCGTCGCAATTTCCTCGCACCTTTTTTTTTTGCCTGGCCGGAATCGCCCATCGCCCATCGCCCATCGCCCATCGCCGCTTTTCCGCTCCCGAAGATCGCCACCACCCGGACGAGGTCTTGGTCTTGTCTTATTTACACTTTTCTTTCTAGTTTACTATATGCAGCACCCTGGGTGAAGGACACCATATGTGAATAGTTCGCCTTTCCTTGGTTCCTTTGTACACCACCATCTTCGTTCTCCTCGAATATGCATAGCGCCCATCCGAACGGCCGCAATGGATGTCATCAATGGTTATTTACAACTAATCGGCCATTGCGACGAATAAGTCCCAGGATCCCTGTAGCTTGTAGCTTCCTCCAACAAACTAAGATGCCCTAATCACCATACTCTGCTACCTTAGCTGTTCGGCTTTCGCGCGTCCTGATGCAGCTCTGATGGATGACTGGGGGAAAAGGGCCAGAAAACAGGTCTGTAGGCAGCAAAAACTCAGAAGCAGAGCGCTGAGACTCCTTCCTCAATGTAGCCTAAACATGCCAGAAGGTTTGTCAGGTTCGCTAAAACCCGAATGGCACGATCGGTGCAGCATATGTAGTGATGGATGCGTTGAGTCAAGGGGCTTTGGACGTCCAATCCGCCTCAGTATGTGTCGGACGTCGGCGCTGCGGAAGAATTGAGCGACGACGCGATAATGAGCTTGCAGGCCTGGATTCGTCTTCCGCCAGGAAATCGACGTGAGATAGTCGGTTACCGACGCCTCGTGAAATCCTATTCCTCGAAGCTCCAGGTGCCGGATTGACTCCCGCCGTGAGGCTGGAACTTGGCCCATCTCGACTTCCAGGTCGAAGAGCCAGTGCTGAGCTACCGAGGACATTTCGGGGATGGCGTTGGCTTTCTCGCCCGTCAAAGTAAGCCTTTGACTGACTGAACCGATTCATCTGTGGAGTGGCAGGGGCCGATTGATTTGCAAGCAGACTCGGTGGAGTGGTTGAATTACTCCGCCGTCTAACGCCTGGTTTGCGCTTTTCCAAGTGATATGATTCACTTTTCTCATTAGACTGTATCAGCTTGCCGGCCATGTCCCTGACTAAAATTGCTGGGTCATGTTCAAGTTCTCGAATTGCGTCCAAGAGACCATATCTGGCAAGAAGACCACCCTGCTCCTCGCTGGAATCGCAGATACTCGATATAATGCGCAGCATGTTGAGCCGTACCGCAGCTTTGTTGTGGCGTAATTTCTGTCCAATCTTGGTGAATATGTCGGGTCTTGCGAAAGTCGATGCAATCGGCGGGCTTAGCCTGAGAAGTTTCTGGAGTGGCTCGAGGAGATTCTCAAAAGCGTTTGCCTTGGAGACAGTCAGACACCTGACAATAGAGTCTGTAAATGAAACTCGTTCATAACGGTTATCAAGGAGATGCTCCTCGACCTTAGCAGTTTCTTCTTGAAGCCTATAATCGCGCGGTTAGCCTATGGTAGATGCTATCGGGATCGAGCACTGACCAGTTGACAATAGCATCCAGAGCTGTAACTTGCCAGTACGGGTCCGATAGAAGAGAGATGTAGAATGCAAGCCCTTTGTTACGCCACAGTTCACGACGACCGACCTTCCCAGAATGCGCCATGTCACAGAGAATAGGCAAGGCAAACTCCTTCAGAGGCCGCTCTGTTTTCACAATTTTCTGAAGAAGAGGTACGATGCCATTCAAAGCTGCATCTTCTTGTCGAGACTTATTCAGGCGACACATGTTGTAGATAGTGTTAAGGATCTGGTTGGAGACCTCCCGGAAGTGTGGGCGTTTGATGGTAGACCGTAACAAGTCTGTAAGAACATCGATTGCATTTGAGTTCTGAAGCGCGTCAAGTGTTGTGGAAAGCATTGATAAGTTCTTAATGAACTTCAGCATAGTGATTTGGTGTGGCGGTGTCATCCGTCTTAATTCCTTCAAGACTCCTAATCCGAGTGTCAGTGATTGTCTCGAGTATGGAGCTGTGTTCTGGCTCCCTTACTATGCAATACCGTTCGCTCTGCCACCATTTCCTTCACATGGTTTTCGGCCTGCGAGAATATGAAGAAGATGTTTGCAATCCGACCCTCGACGATCTCAGCTAATTCGCCTTCTTCATCCAGCACGCGACTGAGAACGAGTGATAAGGGATCCAAGACAGAATTGCGTGACAATATTCTACAAAAGTCATTCTTTGGCGTAGAACCCTGTTTCTCGTTAGATCTTGCCTGGCGAGTTTAAAGCGCAAGTCGGTACTTACCTGCAACTCAAAGACACTCCAGATTCCGTTGACGCCAATAAGGACCAAGTCACGCTCGTCCTCGTAGTCATCCTCCAAGAACTCAACTAAAACATTGAGACCACCCGCACTGACGAACATTTGCAGGGTAAGAGTTGATGTTTGGTACATCTGCTGCACAAAGGCTGCCGCTTCGAGACGAATCTCTCTCGGGTATTTCTTGGCGGCGAACTCATTGATGATAGGAATTCCGCCCACGAAGCAAAGATTCTCTTGGATGTCGTAGTCATTGAAGATGATCGCATTAACAATGCGCAACAGGCAGAGTATAATGTCACGCCGACGGCATATGTCCAGTATCTCCAAGATCGGCAGCATTCCATGAGCGCTAATAATGATGTTCTTCGTTTCAGGTAGGTCACAGAACACAGTCAACAATTGTTCGGAGATTTCCCCTAGTACGTCCTCATCCTGGGACGTTTTCAAGGAGCTCACGAGCCCTTCAACCTGGCTCTTAAGACGTGCATACTTGTCACGTGCGATGTTAGCCTCCAAGTCCGTTTCATCAAGTCCCTCTTCGAGTTGTGCGAAAGGATCATCTTCGTCATCCTGATCTCCAAGCCACGAGTTGTTAGACAATTTGGAATTGAGTCTCAACGTGCTTTGGTTGGAGTTGTTCTCGCTCTCCGACCTGTCTAGAGCAACCTCATCGGCACCTAGGATATCAGAGAAATCTTCGTCGCGCTCGTTCTCAGCATATCGCTGGATTTCAAAGTCGGAGCGGGTGCGTTTGACAGATATCCGCTTTCGAAGTTGTGGTTCATGATCTTCATTGCGTTCTGGCGATTCTTGATACCGAACCAGTTCTTTGGATGGCGAGATTGGCGTATCGGTTTCTTCTTCGGTCTCCTACAATCCGGTTATTACTTGGGGAAAGCGATAAGGCACGATATGCTTACTTGAAAGGCGCTAAGTTTGTGGTCTAAAACATCCTCATTAGCATTAATGAGGTCGGAATAATCCTCGACTGAGTTTTCTTTGAAGAAGGAAGTCGGCCTCTGTGGTTTTAGTGGCGGCACCGGGGTTTTGAGAATTGGCACGTTGTGGTGAATGGCAGCTATGGTGGTCTTGGGCTGACTCGGCGTGCTCTCCACTCCTGCTTGCCGCAAAGGATAAGGACGGATGGTTTGCAGGGAGTCTGCTTCGGGTAACCCATTCAGGGAAGAATCATCGAAATCCGAAAAGGCGTCATCTGACTTGAGCACTGTTCCATCGAGAGATGCGAATGCTTTCAGCTTTTCAGGTGACAACATGCCCCCAAAGTTATCTTGCGGTCGAAGATGAGGCAGCTGTAATGCGCTTGGGGATATTGCTGTCGCGAAGTCATCATCCCAGTTGTCCTCCTCAGTAGACTCAGGGGATCGATATCGATTAACATGCTTTGAGACCGGACTTGGGAGTGTGTCTGTTGTTGGTGCATACCGAGACGGGCCCAGATCTGGGCGGAACGATGCAGAGCCCTGTGTGTCGAACCTGAAAGGCTTGCGCAGCGTCCCCATTTCGGGAGAACGAAGAGCTTCGTTCCATTCTTGCACACTCTTCACAGCTTCCTCGTACTCGGTCGACTTCTTGGGAACCACTGAGTCTATTCTGCGAGCATTGACAATCCAGGGGTGCTTAAGAAGCTTTCTTGCCGATACGCGAAGGTTGGGATCCTTTTGAAAGCACTGCATCAAGAAATCCTTGACCGCCTGCGAATTTTCTCAGCATTGGGCAGACGAAACGAAGGAAGTGGGAGAAAACGCTACTGACCGGCGAAGCTCCTTGTGGGAGAGGTGGGTGATCATCATTGACAATGCGGAATAAAGCTGGCATTGGCTGAAGATTATAGTATGGCGGCTTTCCTTCTAGAAGCTCAATGACAGTGCACCCAAGACTCCAGATATCAGACGAAGTGGTTGCACCCGAGAGCTCTATAACTTCAGGAGCCATCCAGTACGGCGTGCCAACCACGCTAGATTCACTAAGCCCCGTCGTTCGACTGGCGACACCGAAATCTGCAAGCTTGACGAGGCCCTCTTTAGTGGTGAGGATATTGGCTCCTTTGATATCCCTATGGATGACACCCTGTTCATGCAGGTACAAAAGGCCGTGCAGCACTTGCGACATGTACAGGCCAACCAAGTTCTCAGGGAAGCGACCAAAATTCTTCGCAATGGAATGCAAAGAACCATTCTCACAATACCTGAAATAATTAGCGATCTAGTTCCCTCATAATTAGAACACATCCAGTACTCAAGTATGATGTTCAGAGTCTCTGCGGATTTCACAAAGCCTTGATATTTTACAATGTTAGGATGCTGCAGTTGTATGTCAGCGTCATCTCAACTTTGGATGGAAATTGCTGAATTCGGCTTCATATCTTACATCCAAGTTCTTCAAGAGATCAATTTCCAACTGCGACCCACGGAGTCAGCGACGATCGTGTGGATGGTGAAGCAGCATTTTATGTTTACCATGATGACCCGCAATTCGCTCTTCGGTAAATCTGCCAACTTAATTTGCTTGACAGCAACGGTCTCTCCTGTGTTCCAATTGAGGGCTCTATACACCGAGCCAAACGCGCCTCTGCCTAGGCAGTCACCCAATTGCTTTGTTGCCACGGGCGTTAGCTTGCAGTGTCTCAGTAAGACAAGAGGGCTGGCACCATACAAAATCCTTGAGCTCAGCAACATCTTTCGCCGATGATTTGATCATCCTGCTGTCCTTCCCTTTGTCTTCTCGTTTGGTCGGGCTGGACCCCAGTCTCGTCAGTCGTGATTTGGCCGGAGTGCCTGGTGTTCTGGACGGTGGAGGTGGCCCCTCACTCGGTTCGGATGATCGAGAAACCATTGTCCAAGGGTAAGCAGATCTGGTGTCTTATCACTGCTCTGGGTCCACTGATATCCAACAAGATGTCTCAAACAAAAGCGATCGCTCAAACGACAAAATATTCGAAGAAGGCCGATGCCAGAAAATCGATCGGATTATTCATGTCAGCACAATCTGAGGTCTAGTCGCTTGTAACTGTCAGTCAATATCACAGAAAGCTGCAGAAGACTGCTACAGATGATAAAAAGCACTGGTATCGAGACTTTATGGCATGATTGTCGTTAAACAAGAAAAAATCAACGTACTGGAAGGGTACCTGTTATTGTCTTCACAAGAGCCGCGTCTGTCAAGCGCGCCGCTGAACATTAGAGCCTGGGCTCTTGAGTTACAGGAAAGGCTCGAATTATCAGCTCTGCTGCAAGGTAATGGAGCACGCCAACCAAGCAAAAAGACGGAAAAAAAAAGAGAAAACGAGCACTTCCTGTTGTGCTTGCCGGGGCAAACGCAGGGACGCTCGGCGGGTGTTTTGAACTTTCCCTTTCTCCACAGCACCACTTGGGTTGGGCCATGACGCAGCGCCCGGCCGCTGCTGTATCTCCGATCGACCTTATCAGAGCCAAAGCGGAGTCTGTCTGGGGGGCCGCCTCTAATTCAATTGATTAAATAGCTAGACAATGATGGAACACAATTTTTGCACTGCATTCTTTGTCATTCTAAACCAGAGTTTTCAGTGGCTAACTACACACATGCTTTCATTACTGATTGGGTATGCTCAAGAGGATTTGCACGAAAGGGTCGAGATAAGCTAGTAAGATGCTAGAATGGGTATCCTGTAAACACAAATCGGCACACGACCCGTGATGTGTCACGACGACTTTTGTGCTTCTCGAAGAAGACGCAAAACATCAGACGCAAGGTAGAGACTGCCAGCAATGACCAATGGGCCGCCGTTAGCTTCGTGACAGGCCCACTCGATTGCAGCAGAGACATCGCAGCCAAATGTCTGCACTAGGCCTGTCTCTGAGATAGACTGCGCACATGAAGCCACTTCCTCAGTATCAGCCGGTTTCACCCAAGGCATCCCGTCAACAGGACCAAATGCTGTCACTGCGACATTGTCACCAGTCCGAATGATGTTATGAAACAGAGAGGATAGATCTTTTCCCTTTGAAGCTGCGATAACCCAAGTAACATTGTCATGCTCTGTACGTAGCTTCCGATCCACATACTGCCCAAGCACTTCCGCCGATTGAGCGTTGTGCGCGCCGTCAAGTAAGACGGGCTCTTCCCGGCTCACCAAAGGGCCCAGTGTGATCTTCTGTAAGCGGCCTGGCCACAACACGCTCGACAATTGTGGAATAAGCATATCGACGTTGATTTCCGGACGGAATCGATCCAGTGCCAGCTTAAGTGCAGACACTGCGCAAGACATGTTGGCTTGTTGATGAGGCTGCAAGTCGAGCGTCGCGAATAGGCGGCCAAGTAATGGTGACTGGGTTTCTGGGCGGACAAAGTTCGATTCAATCCCCAGCTCGCTGATGCGTTTTTCCAGTGTTCTAATTACTTCAATCGAGTTCGTGCCGTCCACCACACATGGCACTCCAACCTTCAATATGCCCGCTTTCTCGCGTGTAATCTGCTCGATGGTATCTCCGAGTAGGGACTGATGGTCAAGTCCGATTTTCGCAATAACAGACACTAAGACATCGCTCAAGATATTCGTTGCGTCTAACCGGCCGCCCATGCCAACTTCAACTACGCCGATATCGACTCGTTCATGGTTGAAGATCTCGAAGGCCGTTGCAGTCAAGAGCTCAAATTCGCTTGCACCGATGCCGAGGGTTTGGTCTCGAAGCTTGACTCTAGCTTCGATTTGTCGAAAAAGTGATTCTTGAACAACATCCTCGCCGATTGTGATGCAATCCCATCGGTCGATTAGATGGGGGGAGGTGAAGCGACCACAGCGCACTCCGCCGGCAGACAACAGGTGAGATAGGTAGGCACTGATGGAACCTTTGCCGTTAGTTCCAGCAATATGAATGGCCTTCCATGACAGCGGAGTCTGCTGGAGGAGGCGGGATATCCGACTTAAGCCGAGCTCTATCATCCCTCAATACACACACTAATATATAGCTGAGGATGTGTCAAGGCTCATGGCCAGCAAGCAAGGACAGAGGCAGTTGACATGGGGAAGGTGTAGTTATCAGTTGAACCCGTCTGGTGCTCTCAACGGGAAAGTCAGCAGCTGTCGGCAAGATAATCGGAAATCGGGAAAGTGCCCGATAAGAGTTCGATGCCTTAGGCGACAACTACGCAACCCCACCACATTAACCTGCAAAACGGTACAGTACAATATGTTGCAGTAGCAGCGCAGTATCACTTCGACCCTTACTTCAGTGCAGTAGTCATTTAAGTCATTTATCACCCGACACGTCCTCCTAGTGAAGGTTTTTGTACTTTACTGTTTGTTGTCCTATCCAAAATCTCCGGGCCGCGGTAAACCTCAGGTCGCCCTCCATGACAAGCGTAACTACATACACACGAGTCCATAGTAGTTACTCCGTACTCAGTAGCACAATAGCCGCCGTACTGGAATATACGCGTGTGGCGATGGCGCCACACACAAGTTGTCCAGCCGCCGTTCCAACAACAAACCATTTAACAAAAAAAAAAAAAAGGCACTGAACAACCCGAGGCGCTACGGCAGGCCTCAGGCGCCAATATCGTTGCCTCCGCTTTTTTCCTTTACGAGGAAAACCAAATCTCGCCGTTTCTCCATCGACATTCGTCTTGGTCGTTGCTCCCCGCAATCTCCGGGCTACTGTGCTTACTATTAGTCTTCTGCGTCAATTTCCCTTTGCTTCTGAATGTGATAGCTTTTCTTCAATCTTCAATCGTTCTAAACGTGACTTTTTCTCCGATCCTTCTTCGCATTTACTATAACCATGGGTATTCCGTGAGTATCTATCTCCCCAGTTGGCCGTCAATACTTTACGCGCCCTGCTCCATTAGGCTAAAGCGCCCGGGACAATTGTCTTGACTGACTGGTAATGATATAGGATGTTCCGGGAGCCTTCCCCGACCGAAGACACGAGAAATCACGCTGCCAAAGATAGCTGCGCTGCCGCACGCTCTGCGATTCGTCGCCAGGTCAGCGTTCGCCGCCCTTCGCGCTATGGCTCTGTCCTGCGCAATGCAACTTTACGAACGATTTCCCCACGAACCCTGACAGAGGAGATTGAGCGCGAGCGGGAACGCGAGCGCGACTCGAATAACCCACAGCGCCATGGTCGCTCGCCTATCATCCCTCGGGCGCTGGCGTTAGCAGACGAGGTCGAACGCGCACGCGAGCGCGAGGCGAACGGCATACAGCGTCATGTTCGCTCGCCTCTTTCGAATGCTACTGCCGCCGAAGATCCGTTCAACCTCACCAGTGGATTTCTAGACCCCCTACGAGCTCGGAACGCACGCCGCAATGAACAGCGGCGGCTCGATAACGCTCTTCAGCAAGGCCGCTCGGGTCAACAACGCCTGAGGATACCGCGCAATTCGATCATGTCCGACTTTCAGCGCCCCGCTTCTCCCGGTCTAGATACCAACAACAGGCAGGATCAGGATCACCCTCAATTCACGCCTCGCTTTGCCCCTGCAGTCGCATACCACGGGAGCGCTTCTCCACATGCGCGACGAGATGCTCTCCACCTGTCGCCCTTCCCCCTGCCTGATGGCCTGGGCCCAGATTTGTCTGCGACACTTGCTTTTCCTTCCTTGCGTCGTGTTGGTCAGCGGTCCATCAATGATGCCAGTCGTTCAAATCAGGAATCACTTATAGACGGTCTAGGCGATCGCCAAAGGAGCCTCAGCCCTGATGATGACCACGCCAACGATGCATGGGAAACACTTTTGACAACGATCACGCCTGACACAAATCTCCCAAGTGCTGATTCATCATTCAATTCAACATCAGCGCCCGGAACGAACGTTCCTGTCAACGGAGCAATGAGGAGCACCGCCGCCGGAATGCGGCCCGTTTCAAACTCAACGTACTCGGGTCCTGGCACAATGGAGATAGTTCTTGATCCATATTCAGAATACTTGAATCCATGTGACTTCCCGCCGAGTGCTACCGATTCCGAAAGCGACTCAGAATCTGAGACTTCGCATTCCCTGATTCGGCGCTACCGTGCTGTTCGTCAACTTGAGTCTTTGAGGCGAGCTGTGGACTTTCAAGGGGCCATGATACGCTCCCAGGGGACCGCAAGACGAGCACCCGAAGTTCAGTCAACTATGAGTAGCCAACCTCCGATACCCACTGTGTCGTTTGCCTTTTCCGATTCTTCTACCGACCAAGACTTGCATCAGGTTCAGGCCGTACTGGACCGTCTCACAAGCCGGCAGGACCTTCCTGACGATTTTTGGGCGTCCGTTGGATTGTCTCGCAATTTCGGTCAGCGTGAAAATGACGAGCCAAACGAGGAGCCAAACGTCGCCGACACAATCGACGGACCGATTAGTCGTAGCTAAACAGCAGCCCCCTTCATTCGTATTTTCCCCATCTGTTTTATTTTGGTTGTGGAACTTTGATAGACAATATCTGTTATGCTTCACTCAAGATACCGGGCAACGCGCAGACTTCAATGGTTGAGTTTCTCTTTAGCGGGGATGATGGGCGTTAGCGGTGTGTTCTGATACTCTTTTCCATCAAGGGCGGCGGGCACCACCTGATACGGAAATAATCTTCTCCATACATACTTGTTTTGTTTTCTCTGTTCTGATAACTCAGATACCTTCTATTGATATACTCCCAATTGCTAAAAGTCCCTATATGTCCTAAAGAGATTTTATAACCATAATTATCAACAATTCGCCTGCTTAGAGAATCAGCACGCCGCCCTGAATTTCAGGCAAGCATCATAGAGATCAATCCCTCCCTCTTTGTGATGCTTGTGATGACTGAATTGAACCTACGACAGGACATATTCTCAGGTAGATATAAACTAATTACCTTCACGGTACTCCGTACTCCATACGCGGTTGCTGCTCCCCTGTGACGTGACGTATCATTACTCCGGAGTAAAGGCGATAGCGAGCCCCCACTCTGACGACAAGCCCCGCAGACTTATTTATCTCAATGAATCGCCGAGCTTCCACCGCTCATGCAGACCTTCATCATCCACCTCGCTCGCGCATTATATTGTACAGCTACCAGAATCCCAGTACAGTCACTTCAAGCCCCTTAGATCGCACTTGGGACCTCTACAGTGCACCCCTTAAGACAACCTCAATCTGCGACCACACAATCCTCGGCGCAAACAAACAGTTCCAACCTTTGCATGGACGGGACCACGGTTATCGGTGCATTGTCCCAATAATAATCCAGTCTAGTCAAATTCTCGTGTGTGTTATCTCCTAGTCCACAGATTCTATTCCATCATGGAAAAACAAGTCGATCGATTAGTCGACAAGATCTGGAGTGAGTGTTAACCCCCCCCCCATGCGGACGAACAAGCGGTGTCTTTTTGTGTCCGACGAGCCCCAGGATCCTCCTCGGTAGCTAATGCCTCGAGCCACAGACAAATTCCAGTCCACACCGGATGATGCCCGACTGTTGATCGCCGTCAGTGGGATTCCCGGGTCCGGCAAGACAGAGCTGGCTACGATGATGGCCAACCGCATCAATCAACGATACTCCGCGCAACATCCAGACTCACCGCTTATCGCAACCACCGTCCCGATGGACGGCTATCACCTCACACGCGCTCAGCTAGCCGCCATGCCTGATCCCGCGTACGCGGCTGCCCGCCGTGGCGCCGCATTCACCTTCGACGGGGAGAAGTTCCTCAAGCTCGTGCAGGCGCTGCGGGAAGAGGTTACACCCCAGACACGAAGTCTGTACGCTCCGAGCTTTGACCACGCGGTCAAGGATCCCGTGGATGACGACATCACTATTCCGGCCACCTGCCGGGTGATCTTCTTCGAGGGCAACTACCTCAGTCTGAATAAGGCGCCGTGGAGCACGGCGGCGGAACTAATGGATGAGCTTTGGTTTGTGGAGGTCGACTTCGCGGTCGCTCGAAGGAGGTTGATTCGACGACACGTCAAGGCGGGCATCGCGAAGGACGAAGCCGATGCAGACAAACGAGTAACGGAGAACGACTTGGTCAATGGAAAGGAGATCGTGGATTGCAGGATGGATCTGCAGGAAATCATTAATAGTGAATTTGACCCTGCGTGGGAGAGGTAGAGCAAGGGGGTTTTTGAAGGGCATAGAACCATGATCACCAGACTGGTTAGAGGCTTATGAACCGCCCTGATCTCATATGGTGATTCGCATCACTAGATGAAAGCTTCATATACATACTTCGCCTTTTCTCTGATGTTTGCGCAATCGCGGGGTATTGATCTCCCGTTGTCTTTTCTGATAGACTAGCTACGAATGCATTCGCTGATTATTTGGTTGCTCGAGTTCTTCTAGGCCTCATACAAGGATATATTGTGACCTAGAGCTTGCTCCATGCTTGTCTTTATTCCCAACAGAGCTCAGCGTGATTAGCTATAGCAGGTACAAAACAGGAACGCATATTGTGCGTCAAAGGGCTGTGCTTGGGCCTCATCGACAATACCGTAATGTCACTGTGTTCGGTTGATCCACGGGATAGTTTCGTAGCCCAGACCAGAGCAAATTGCCGATACAAGACATGTAACAGTTTGATTGGCCCATATTACCCGAAAACAAGTACAAAAAGAATCACCTTTGCTCTGAGACTATAGGTATAGAGGGCTTCACAACAGGTTAATTATGACTCAGCAGGAGGCAGCTAGAGTTGCTGTGAGATATGTATGTGGCGACTACATCACATCAACCGGACGTTTCCTTAATCAACTTTACATCATTTCACTGTCGACTCTGAGCTCTCGAGCACTGGATTCGAATTTCTATTGGGCAGAGGTTTCTCCAAGAATTGACTACAAGCCAACAGTGAGTCGGGGGATGGCAGCACAAAGAGGGGCCAAATGCGGGAGTATAGGCGCTGAACTTATACACGGAGGGTATACTCTATCCAAGATACTGAGCACTGTGACAATGCTATAGACTTTAGCTACGTACTCCTAGTCGACTCATCCTGTGCGCGCGAAGTAACGAGGAAAGCTTGCACTATTATTCCCAAACAGCATAGTGTCCAGCTTGCCTAACATTATGATAATCCTCACATGAAAGACCAACTTCAAAGTCGCTACATAGCCGCTGATAAGTACAGCGGAACTTCCTTCCAGAGAAAGTGCATTGCCCGATATGTCTTTGCGGAGGTTTCACAGATATTTGCCTGCGGGCCTCAGCTTGAAAGATGAGAATGCTGATACTGGTGCCCGAAAAGGTCTGACATAAAGAGCGCGAATTCCTGTCTGAAAGTCATATGTACTTCTAAGCATTGTCTTCGTTTTTAGCTAGTTACACTATGTAAATGTTACACACAAGATGCCCGTGTTAGTTAGAGCAAAGAAGGGATACCATGGCTCCGCATACCCACAATTGCCGCGAGCCCTCGATCCGCAGCTTAAGGATATATTCACCTTTGCGGTCGTTCAGAAACCAAGCAACGTTCGTTAAGTGGTAATCATGTTTCCTGATTGATGCCGGCAATGGGTTCCTGGTGGTTAGCCTTACTTGTCCTAGTGGTTCCACTGCTGGCCTAAGCCCTTGCGGCAGCTAACCGTTTCAGTCTTAGTAATGTATGACCCCAGTTTTGTGGTTGATCGACGGGGACAATTCTGTAACTAGGAATGGGGGGTCGTTGTTCCCTGTTGAACTTGGGGAATTCTTGACCTCTGAATTCCTCATTCTCGATGTCTTTGAGTCTCATCACCAGACACCTCAGCATCACTATCTGTCGCTTCCTCAGATCCCAACACACTCTTTTCTTCTACTTTGAATTTTGTCCCTGAGAAACCACATCCTATCCACGCCTGCTTCCCTACTAAACACGGCCTCCGTCTTCTTGAAGTATTGATAGACTGGTGAATAGTGTTACTCCAATCGCGCCTGAGATGTTGCTATTCAAACCCGCTTTTTGCGCTGTTTGCGCCTTTGTTTGGGCCTTCAGTAGCCTTGTCGCTGCTGTTCCAACCCGTGATTGTCTTCTGTTTGCTGTAGGGTAAGTGCGCCTAGTATGAGTAGTATCTCTGATAGTTATCGAGATTGCTGGGTCGAAATCACGCTGAAGTACCTGCTAACAATTCGAATACAGCTCTCAGTCCATTCCGGATGACCTCCAGGCCATATGTGTCACCAATGGCAAACAAATCAAGGACAAAATCTCAAACCTCTGTGGTGACGATACCAAGGTGGCTATGCAGCAGTTCTCGGATATATGTGCCTCAGCTGGATACAAGGGTGGTATGTTGGATGAAAAGTTGCTGCGCAGTCATATACTGGATCCACTGACTTAGTGTAGTGAACGATATATTTACCATTTCTGGTGTCTCATCATCAACTGCTGTTGCCGACCCCACAAGAACCGGTTATGGCATTGTCACCCCAACCGGCTCGTCTAGCATTATATTAGTGCCCAGTTCGAGTCCAACTCCCAGCTCTAGCCCGAGCCCATCACCAAGTGCTCACCCCAGCGGGATAATTTCAGCCGGTTCATCAGACCGTCATGTTCCTGCTGCAGCATTCGCAGCTGTTGTTTTCTTTGGAGTCGCGGCGGCACTGTAGTCTTTCTCAGCTGCTGCTGCCAACCCCGGATTCATTGCTTCTAGTTCTCAACCTTGTTATTATATGTTTGAACCTAAGACCTTGTACCATACTTTACCGTAGAATTGATGTACCCGGAGTATTACTCGATGGTGCAAACCAATTTTTCGGTGTCCTAAAGGGGAATTCCAAGGAACCCGATGGATGGCGACGGAGAAATCTTCTAAGCTAGCTTCCCAAAATCTTACCAAGCAGTGCGGCGGTCTAGCTTTGGTGGGTAAATTGATAAGATCGTTTGGTGCAGTAGTTCAGTTAGTTATTGAAACGCGAAGCTGATTTGTAAGATGTAAGACCCAGTCGGCTCTTCCAAGTTAACGTGGCGTGAGAAACTCAGCAACAACAACACGTGACTTCGGGGCGTCGCGCGTCTCCGGCAGCCGGAGCAAAAGGAACTGCTAGCGCCAATGCAAGGGCCGCCCATTTAGCTCAAACACGAAAATTCGCGTTGATTTCCACCAGCAACGCGTTTGCCCCGGCGACGTCAAATATCTACCACTCTCGCTGCCCCTCCTCCCTCTTTCTCTTTCTTCTCATCCTCCACGCTCCTGTCTTCAGGACCATTTTCTTCTGTCTCTTTTCCCTTTACGAAAATTGTCATCTTCACGCCTCTTGACATACGATTTACTGATCTTTTATTTCTGTAATTCCACTTTTCTTCTTATACCCATCCTGTCATAATCTTCGATTCTACGCATTCCCCAGCCATTCCCTGCCATTCAAAATGTTTGTCTACAAGAGAGGTGAGCATCAAGCCCTACACCGTCAACCCATAGCGTCATGGATCCCTACTTTGCATCCAAATCCGCTTCGAAATGTTCCTGTTGAAGGTCGTTGCCACCCGTGTTGCAAAATTTGCTAACGACACGTTGAACCGCAGACGGACGCAAAGAACGCGTGCAGTTCGACAAGATTACCGCTCGTGTGTCGAGGCTCTGTTATGGACTCGACCCTGAGCATGTCGACGCTGCTGCTATCACCCAGAAGGTCATCTCTGGTGTCTACCAGGGTGTCACCACCGTCGAACTCGACAACCTGGTATGTGGAGATCACTAGGTGCTTGACGATCGAGTTCTGACTTTGCTTGCAGGCCGCCGAGACTGCCGCGTACATGACCGTCACACATCCCGATTACGCTATCCTCGCTGCTCGTATAGCAGTTTCCAACCTTCACAAGCAAACCAAGAAGCAGTTCTCGCTGGTTATCTCTGACCTCTACCACTATGTCAACCCCAAGAACAACACTCCCGCACCCATGATTTCCCAAGAGACGTACGAATTAGTCATGAAGCACGCAGATGAGCTCAACTCGGCTATCGTTTATGACCGTGATTTCAACTACAACTTCTTCGGCTTCAAAACTCTTGAACGGTCATACCTTCTGCGCATCAATGGAAAGGTTGCAGAGCGCCCTCAGCACCTGTTGATGCGTGTGTCCGTCGGTATTCACGGCAACGACATCGAGAAGGCTATCGAGACCTACCATCTCATGTCTCAGAAGTTCTTCACGCACGCCTCCCCGACTCTATTCAATGCTGGTACTCCCCAGCCTCAACTTGCCTCATGCTTCCTCGTCGATATGAAGGAGGATAGCATTGATGGTATCTATGACACACTCAAGACCTGCGCCATGATCTCCAAGACCGCTGGTGGTATCGGTCTGAACGTCCACCGCATTCGTGCCACCGGCTCCTATATTGGTGGAACCAACGGTACCTCTAATGGTCTGGTTCCCATGCTGCGGGTCTTCAACAACACTGCCAGATACGTTGATCAGGGAGGCAACAAGCGCCCGGGTGCTTTTGCTATCTACCTGGAGCCCTGGCACTCGGATGTCTTCGAGTTCCTGGACCTCCGCAAGAACCATGGTAAGGAGGAAGTTAGAGCTCGTGACCTGTTCTATGCCTTGTGGACCCCCGATTTGTTCATGAAGCGTGTTGAGTCCAACGGCGACTGGACTCTGTTCTGTCCTAACGAGGCTCCTGGTCTGGCCGATGTCTACGGCGACGAGTTCGATGCTCTTTATGAAAAGTGAGTTTCCTGTTTGGAGCCTACTTGCTAGCCCTTTCTAACAGGACTATAGGTATGAGAAGGAAGGTCGCGGCCGCAAGACCATCAAGGCGCAGAAGCTCTGGTATGCTATTCTGGAGGCTCAGACCGAGACTGGCAACCCCTTCATGCTTTACAAGGATGCATGCAACAAGAAGAGCAACCAGAAGAACTTGGGAACCATCCGCAGCTCCAACCTTTGCACCGAGATCATCGAATACAGCGCTCCCGATGAGGTTGCTGTCTGTAACCTGGCTTCTCTTGCCCTCCCTACTTTCGTTGATGCCGCTCGCGGCGAATACGACTTCGGCAAGCTTCATGAAGTCGTGCAGGTCTTGGTCCGTAACTTGAACAAGATCATTGACATCAACTACTACCCTGTTCCTGAGGCCAAGAAGAGCAACTTCCGCCACCGTCCCATTGCTCTTGGTGTCAACGGTCTGGCCGATGCTTTCCTCGCTTTGCGTCTGCCTTTTGACTCGGCTGAGGCTAGACAGCTCAACATTCAGATCTTTGAGACCATCTACCACGGTGCTCTGACTGCCTCCTCTGAGTTGGCTAAGCAGCACGGTCCCTACGAGACCTACGAGGGCTCTCCCGTCTCTCAGGGTATCCTCCAGTACGACATGTGGGACCGCACTCCCACTGATTTGTGGGACTGGGACGCTCTCAAGGCCAAGATTGCGCAGACTGGTGTTCGCAACAGTTTGCTGGTTGCCCCCATGCCTACTGCTAGCACCAGTCAGATTCTGGGCTTCAACGAGTGCTTCGAGCCCTACACCTCGAACATCTACTCTCGTCGTGTCCTGGCGGGTGAGTTCCAGGTGGTCAACCCTTGGTTGCTCAAGGACTTGGTTGACCTCGGTCTGTGGTCCGACAACATGAAGAACCGCATCATCGCCGACGGCGGCTCCGTCCAGAACATCCCCAACATTCCCGCCGATATCAAGGCTCTCTACAAGACTGTTTGGGAGATCTCTCAGCGCAACATCCTGCAGATGGCTGCTGACCGTGGTGCCTTCATTGACCAATCCCAATCCCTCAACATCCACTTGAAGGAGCCCACCATGGGCAAGATCACCAGCATGCACTTCGCTGGCTGGAAGATGGGTCTCAAGACCGGTATGTACTACCTGCGGACAATGGCGGCCTCGGCCCCCATTCAGTTCACGGTGGACCAGGAACAGCTCAAGGTTGAGGACACCAACGTTGCTCGTGCCAACTCCTCTTTCAAGAAGCGTGCCACCGGTGCTGCCTCCTCCACTTACTCTGCCGTGCCTCGCGGTCAGAGCCAGATCAATGGGCACAGCGAGGATGTCAACAACGGTGCTGACAGCCCCCGTGCTCTCGCTGCCGATGCCACTTCCCGTGGCAATGAGGGTGAGGCGGAGGGACCTCAGGAAGAGGATTCCGAGAAGACGAGCGAGGAGCGCGAGAATGATATCTACTCCCAAGCGGTGCTCCAGTGCAGCATCGAGAACAAGGAGGCCTGCATCATGTGCCAGGGTTAAGGAAACAAACGATGAAGGTTATAATGCGGTCGGCGTCTTGCTTTGGGACATTTGTGTGTAATTATATTACGGGTTTGATGGATATGGATTTTCTTTTCTGATTACCTGCTGGGCTTTCAAATGTATTTACGGGCTTTGTGAATTTCTTTTCTTGTTTGACATTGACATTGATGGCTTATGGCGATGATCTTGATATACATAGATAACAATTTACTTTCTTCTTTTATGATGCTTATATTTTCAGGTACGGCGTTTCAATAATTTCGCCGAGCTTCTCCATTATATCACTTGCTTGAAGTATGGGAGAAAGAGACCAGCGTGAACCCGATCTCGGGTTAGATGAGGTTTATCACAATTAGTCAGTCCTTCCTGAATCCCTGTGGAACGAAGTCTCCCTCGAGATATTCCTTAGCAGAGACCCCGGAATACATCTCGCTGCCCTGATTCTGGGTCTCGCCCTTGTGGCCCTGGTTACTACCGCTGTTGCTGCTGCTGTTGATCTCCCCATGTCGCATTCTTGATTCCGATCTCACCGTTAGCTTAGAAATGCCCTCTAGCCAGCCAGCCAGCATCGCGCGCGCGCGACGACAATCCAGGGAACTCGAAGAAATGGACTGGAAGCCATCTAACCACTTGGCCTACCTCTCTCTTCATGCATTCGCCACCTAGCCTCTTCACGCTTGTGGTTTTCGAGTACCATTGTCATCGCAGACGCTATTCTGAAGGGGTGGTGAGATGTCCGGGCTAGCGGATGTTTCCATGCGAAGACCGGTGAAACTCGGAGGGATAAGGGGAGAGTGCCATACATGTCTGTATGCTTCTGAGGCGAATTTGGGGGTTGAGTACTTTTTTTCTTTTTTTTTTTTCCTTTCCCCCCCTTTGGGAATTGTGTGTGAGAGAAGGTTGCTGACAAATGGAGCGATGGCATTTTTCGCAGAGACCATCCATCCCACTGCTTGCCTCTATTTATGTTCCCCCAATGAATAAGCAGTTGGTTCAGGAAATCCCCAGCCCATGATGATGTCCTCGAGAAGGGCCGCGATGTTTCATCGACTGATCGTTGGAAAATGGTCTAGCCCACTATCTGACGTCCGTGTGAGAGAGAAACTCGGTGGCTTGAGGACGCGTCGCATCCGGTTTCAACGCTTAGGTTTGGATTGAGGGTTGAAGCTTCATGGGGGTTAAGTTATAGGTTCCGTCTTCGGATGTCTCTTGCACGGCGAGAACCGTGGTTGGAGCGGGGATGACATGTTCAACCTTGGATTGTGGGGGAGGACTTATATGAACTTCGAATGGTACTTTCTTTCTTGGTTTAAGGAGGAGGAGGTGTGTGGTTTTATGTGTCAATTGGAAGAGGTCGGTAAGAGTATGTTTTGCATAGTTGCAGTATGCTACAGCCGCTGCGAGCGTGGTAGTCAATGCGAGTAGCCCATATAGTAGTATGACAGATTATAGTAGATACCGCTCAGCCCGAGTCTCCGCCTATATACTCCATAAGTCTTGTAGTCCCACCCCCCTTAGTCATGTTTCTGGAACAGGTAGGCCAGTGGAATGTACAGCATCACGCATACTAGAACGTATTTGATCAAGTGATTGACCAGCAGGACGTAGAAGGTCGAGGCTTAGTTGACGGCCGGAGATGCTGGAAAGAGTGGTTGCTGCTCCGGAATATAGAGACAAGCTGCCTCCTGTAACGATTGCCCGAAACACCTGCTCATGCTCGGTGACAGGTACACGAAAGCACACGCTTTTTATACTACATGTATGGGCTATATCGCATCGATGGAAATTGACATCCCAAGGCTGGCGATGCCGTTCGTCGACCATTCTTAGACGGAGCGCCAAAGGCTTACAAGGTTTGTTGATCCCGTAGTAGGTCCAGTACAGCCGCGCGCGCACTGCTTGCCGGAATCCGGCGAATGAATTACATTGTCGCTGGTCTATCACTATAACAGGTGCCTGGGTAGTATGCCCAGTGCACTAAGCGACACTACTGAAGGTAGGGTGGGATGGCCCGGCGCTTCGGATCGCGACCAGACCCGGAGCGGCGGCGCCTAACGCTGGTATCCTGCTGTCTCGCCCTCCGCCTCAACCACACCCCGGAATCATGTTTGTTCCTGAATGCTTAACTCGAAACTATCTTCGGCTGGTGCAGCCGATGGGGATATGGGGGGTGCACTTTGTCACGTCTGAAGATGGACAGCATTAGGCCTGGAAAACGGGGGCCTGTCGTTCAACATGGGCGCCATTACTCGATAAAAATCTCCAGCTTATGTGGCTGGTCATTCCACACCAGAGGCTGTCGAATAAACCCGTTCGAGTTGAGCTGTTTAGTAAGCTGGAACACACTTTCAATCGCGCCTCGAAATCATGAGACCAGTTCTTGGCCACAGATCGAAACATGCGACCTTCGAAAAGATTCTGTCAGCGCGCTGAACCACTGTTGAGAGAATAAATCACAAGGAGATCTACGTAGGGGAAGGCATTCCCCGTGAGTTCCAAGCGTGTACCAGGAGATACAGAGGTGACCTGAAGCGTGCACTTTGAGCTCTTGTACATCTATCATTCTCAGGAGTCCTGCTTCGATAGCATACCAATGTACGTGGACCAAAAGAAACACATCCTGTCGTCGACAGACCCCGAAAGAAGTCCGCTAGCGAAATTGAACAAGTAAGTACCTCTGCATCAACACTGCCACTTCCTGCGTTGGGGAAGAAACCCTCCATAGGATCCCTCACCCAGCCCCAACGTTGGTACCATCCCGCAAGCGAGATCCTCGCGGGGGGCCAACTGTCGCAATTGAACCCATTCCACTGACCTTGGCCTGTCATGGAATGGGCCGGGCCGTGGTCCACGGAGGTGGCCGTTTCCCATTGAAAGGGTGCGGAAATCGAGCGTGATGCCTGTGTAGCCCTTCTCCTCCAGTGATGGGTGAAACAATGCTGATGGCATCCAATGGGGATGTTTGAATCATTCCGTCTCTCGGTTGGATGGATATATCCCTGGTTGTCAGATGTAAACATAACTCAACTCAAACAGCAGCTCCGGTTTCATCAGCGCCCAAGCCAACTCTCGTTAAATCCCCGGTGCTGAGACAGCTGTTGGTCGTACGTGCGCAGGTACGGATTTGTGGCTGGCACACGGGGCTCATGTCCGTTGTGTAACTATAGATAATAGAGCGCAGCAGCTGCTGGAAGGATAGCTTAAGGATTCAGCGGGTTTTCCCGCTTGGTGGTTGGTAGACCAGCCAACAGCCATAGCTCTGGTTCATGTGTTGGCACTAGGCTGCTGAGAAGCTCCTTCGAAGCTGTCCGAGTTGGGTGAGGGATCTCGAGATCGAAATGATGACAAGGAGCTTAGCTCTTTCCTGAAGACGAGACGGTCAGGTACCATCTAACCCAATCTCTGGAGGTATGAGGGGGGGGGGGGGTTGTAGCATGTTGTGGGGGCTAGTCGTTTGAGCTCCCGTTTGAGCGGTGTTGGATGGATGAATGATGATGACGACGATGAAGCGGATGTACAGTGGCATACTGTACAGTACTTACTCACATAGCACAGAAGCGAGGTACCCCATACTTCTGCTGCAAACAGGGCTACGCTGTCGTACAGGGACAAAGAGACCTGACTTGATCCCAAGAACATCGCCCCGCCGTAAGCGAGGAGACCGCCCGCCGGGCAGATGGACAGACAGCCGGGGAATGCGGAAGAAATTGACCATGCTGCAGATTCACCGTCTCCCGGGTCGGAGGAATTGTGCGGTGTGAATGACTACCGGGTGTGAATCGATAGAATATGCTCCGATGGTGAGGGGGCACCTAGAATGCTCTGCAGATGCGATACATGTCATGGGCGGAGGCAGGCTTGATGTCACTGTGCAGGTGTCCGGATTGTTGATTCTCAATTGATCGGTAGGATCGGATAGATTATGTACTGTACTGTACATTGTAGACACTGTAGAGTAGCTGTATGATTCATACCTACTGAGCATGTACAGAGTACAGTGAGTAACTACTAAGAATGCAATGGTTGACTAAGGGTATTGAGGTATTGACCGGTCGGGATCAGAGATCAATCAGGGATCAGGGTCTGGACCGAGCGCTGGGTGTTTGTGTGTGTGTCTGTTCAACCCGTTGACTCCATCAGCCCATGTGGCGTCTCAGAACTCCATTGCCAAGTTTCGTATTCCCACTGCCACTGAACATGAAAGAATTGAAAGGATTCCTCTCTATGGATGATTACATCGACACTCTTCTTGTTCACCGGTCTAGATCGGCTGAATCTGGCAAGTTTTAACAGGAATCTTGAAGGCGACTGCATCCCCTCCAATCGGCCTTGCTGGAAGGCCCGACACAACAGAAAATTCTCGTAGTGGGGCAGAGACGAGGGCCAAAAAGCACTCAGAAGAGGGGAAGATGCAGCCCTGGACAGATGAAATCATGAAAGCCCTCCGAGAAGAGGGGAAAGCATCCGCAATTGGACTCATCTGGCCGCCTTAGTGGTCGCGTTGCCCGCCCTCACTGGCTGCGCGCTGCGATGGAGTCCCCAAGACTCGGAGGGTCGCGGACACGTCGACACCGCACGGTCGACTCCTCCATAGGCTACGTTCCTGAGATGGTGGAATCTACCAGGATCCATCCATGGTGTTTTCGCCACCGAGTGGGAGGAGGAGGAGGAGGAGGAGGAAGAGGAGGAGGAAGAGGAAGAGAAAAAAGTTTAGTTGTGAAAGACAGGATTGAAAGAGGTTGATTGAAGAG